>NW_006800354.1:265997-434540 GCF_000485575.1 Poecilia formosa
GTGTGTGTGTGTGTGTGTGTGTGTGTGTGTGCACGCGTGTGTGTGTTGGTATGTGTGCTGGGATAAAGGGCCTTGATGAATTTTGAATGAGGCCGCTCTGCACAGTTAGTCAAAACAGATTCAAACTCTTGGAAGAAGTGGTAACACTCACGCAGTGAGTGGCCATGATCTGCATGCATCATGCCCCAACCTAAGCTGAGCCCCCCTCCAACCCCTAACCCACCCACAGCCTCCGCCGCCCTCCACTTCTCTTCTCTCTCTCTCTGCAGCTTGAACCCCGCAGAGCCCAGAGGAAGCTGCTTCTTATCAGGGAGTGGGGTGGAGGGGGGGTGTGGGGGGACAGGAAGATGCTGTGAGAGTGTTGGTGGTGGGGTAGGAGGGCAGAGTGGCACTATGCAGATTTTCACTTGACATGGGCTTCCTTTGTGAAGCTGACTTGTAGCTACAGCTGTACGCGCTGCCAGACTCATAACAACAAAGTTACATTTGTCTCAGTTCGTTCAGTTCGAGGTTCTGATAAATGCCTCCTTCAGAATTCGGCGAGAAGGACACGTTCTTCCAGGACGTCGTCCTTCCCTTACGCCGTTTATTTCATCTTCTGAGGCTGCTGTCATTTTCTGCTCCAGTTTTGATCTTTTCTCTTTTTTGGGGGTTAAATCCATCTCCTTTGAGAGTGTCCCGAAGTTAGAGACTGGATTTTCATCTGCTCATGCAGTGCTTTGCAAAAAGAGCTTGAACTTTTCTCCTTTTCTGCCAGAAGAAAAGTACAAACTTCAATGTTTTATTGAGAGTTTGAGTGACAGAGCAAATAGAAGCGGGCCTTTATCACGTATCGTTTATCGTGATAAATTTCCTAAGATTTTGATGTATTGTTCTCACGATGTAGTCAGATAAAAAAAATTATTGCTCACTTCCTAATTTGACTGATCTGGAGCTATTTTGTACAGAAGAACTGGCAAAAGATTTCAACTCTAAATGTTGGTAGGAGACGCATCTGAAACGACTTGCTGCTGAAGGGTGCTTTTACAAAACACTGAGTTGGCCACACTTTCCACATTTTTATTTGTAAAAAATAAATAAATCATGTTTTTTTTTTCTTACATGCAGTACTAATAAAATGCAGACAGATTTGTGGTTTAAACGGTACAAATACTTTTGCGAGGCGCGGCACATCTATCCGTTTTGGGTTCAAACTTTGTCAAGGATAGAAAATGAGCTTCCTCGTTTCACCCCGGTTGTCCTCCCTGCGTAGTGATTATCCACCAGCATTCAAGCACATCACGGCAGAAAAAAGTGAAGAGAAATGAGGCGTAGGAGGCAAAGCTGCTGCCTTTTCAGTTTCTGAGGGAATATCTCTAAGAATTTCTTTTAAAATTCAGTGAGAAACTCTGTTTTTCTCTTTCTCTCACTCCCCCCCCCTTTGATTATTCATACATCTTCTTGTATCTTTGGCAGAACCCTGAGAATGAAGTCCTCCAGCATCCCCCAGCTGTAGCCGGGCAGCATGGCTCCTGCTCCTCCTTCCAGAGAGGACACCGGCAGCTCATTAGCTCTGCGCTGGAGGCTAACGCCGACATAGATTCTCTTCAACTTCAAATTGAACCAATTCAGGCTGGAGTCCTGGTTAAACATCTAAATAAGCTGCTGACAGGATCCATCCAGACTCAGGGGTTTTTCAACCATGCGCTACCTGTGACCTTTTTTTGGGCGTCAGAGCTGGACGGTGCGGCTCCTCTGCTCGTCGACCGACCCCAGACCCCGAGCCATGTCTCTTCTCTTAACTCTACGCATCGTCTGTGGATTGATGCTCCAGCATTACTTCAGTCCGCTCAGCGCTCAGTACTGCGTCCCACGGAAGACCGTCGACTACCAGAGTAAGTCACCGGCTCTCCATTAGACACGGGAACTTGGAGCAGTTTGATTCGTTGCATGCATTTGAATATTTTACGCATGATGTACGATCCCGATGGAAGGCTTTAGCTGCTTTACGTTCTTCTCTTTTCTGCTGCAAGTGACAAGTTTATTAGTTTCTCAACAGATTTGCATTTTACTTTTTGCTGTGAGAGCATTTTTTTTTTTCTTTTTTACGAGGAGTCGAGGCGATTGCGAAGCAGTGCAAACTTTTTCTCTCTGCCCAGGTCACCTGAATTTGTTCAAAGAAGATGGGATCTTCAATTACTCAACTATGCTGATCAGAGACGACCTGGGCGTGGTGCTGCTGGGGGCGAGAGAGGCTGTCTACGCTCTGGATATGAACAACATCTCGGACCAAAAGGCCGCGGTGAGGACCTGTGCAGAGTTATTGCGTCTGGAATAAGGAAAATGTCTGCAGAGCAGTTTACATATTAACTGCATTTCCCACTATCTCGCTCTTTTTTTACTGCACGGCGAAATGCTGCAGCAAGAAAGTTAATCCTTTGTTGAATTTTTATGGCGTTTTACTGCAGTGATTAGGCCAGAAGATCAAATATTTAGTGAGCTACTCAAGGCTGGACTTGCCTGGTTGCTTGAAGCAGTTTGCAGTTTTTTTTGTTGTTTTTTTGTAGACTTTGACCCCTTAGAAGTAGGAGAGTTTATGGTGGTGTGGAGGAAAACAATGGGAGAATTGACCTACAGACTTTCCCATTGAATCAGGTTACTGAATTATTTAAAAAAAAAAAAACAAATAATGTGCTGCTGTTGTCATAAGATTTAGTCTTTATTGTGTTTTGTTTCCTCTCAGTCCGTGAATGTCTTATGACCTCTGATACCTACATCACAGGTGTTGCGTATTTGTCTCGTGTTATTTCAGGTAACTAATGTCCTGGCATCACCTTCCTCTCCGTCTGATAACTATAGAGAGCACAATTTGCTATGTAATTTATGCAGTTGCTACTTAAATGTTGCAGCACTGACCAAATATTAAAGTCACTCAGTCTCATTATACACTATGCAGACACTCTGTCTGCATGGATAAAGACTCACTACCTCAACAATGAGGTTAAACTTGGACTGATGGCGCCTCCTCTCCACGAGTTCATTGTCTGCTAATTGAACATTAAACTTTTAGCCCAAGGTTGTGAGGTAATCATTAAACATGAGAAAACGAATAAACAAGACATCGCTGCAAAGAAAACCGATTTGATGATTTGATGTTCCACGTAATTCACTGATATTCCTGTTTAATGAATGTTTCGGAAACACGAGACAGATCTTCAGTGCACAGCAGTCTGACGAAAATAAAACTACATAAAAAAAATAAAATTATAGTGTATGTAAAAAAAAAAATAATTGAGTCTAGACTTTTAATAAAATAAAATTAAGTTCTGTTTTATTCAGGGGAGATTTTGTATTGTTATTTGGGGTCTTGTGCATGTAAAAAAAAAAAAAGAACAAAGAAAAAACAGCAAGAAAGTTTGATGATGGGACAAAACTTGCAAGAGCTCCACTGAAGTCAACAAAACTGTAGATTTTTGCTTAGTATTTTTAGTGTTTTTGCAAAGTTTCAGCAGATTCAAGAGCACCACTGGTGCGGCTCAATCAGCATTCTGAGCGAAAGTGGAATGACGGCCCTGTTAAAGGCAAACAAAACAATTTTAAATGGAAAATTGCTGCAGGGCTGCAAGACAATTACCGCATGCTTTGACAGGATCCTCTCCGTCTGTCGATGCAGGTGTATTGGCGAGTCACCGAGGAGAAGCAGAGGGAGTGCACATACAAGGGAAAACACGCAGAGGTTTGTCCTGCACCTTCCAAAGCAAAGCCCGTCTAATGTCTAATTCTGGAGCGAGGATGCAACCTAAAGGACGGCTGCTGCCTGAAAACCGCACTGCTGCCTCGGGCACTTTGTGTTAATCATTTATATGAGTTTAGGTTTTTTTTCTGTCTTTCTTTTTTCCTTTTCAAGTCTGCATGTAGAGCTCTCTTTGAAGTCCTGTGCCTATAGCTTTGAGCTGAACGTCCAAATAAAGACGCAGTGAGAAACCATTCACATTCACGTCCTTGACCCTTTGCCCATCAGCAGCTCAGCTCTGAGCAGCACGCGTTGCAACTGTACATGTTTGGCACGTTTGTGATTTGAGGGCTGAACTAATGATAAGCCGACCTTGGCGTTCCCTCTGATGGTGTTTTTTTTT
The DNA here is from genome assembly GCF_000485575.1 of Poecilia formosa. Taxonomy (NCBI): domain Eukaryota; kingdom Metazoa; phylum Chordata; class Actinopteri; order Cyprinodontiformes; family Poeciliidae; genus Poecilia; species Poecilia formosa. Next base: position 270,113 of record NW_006800354.1, read on the forward strand.
TGTTGTTGTTGTTGTTGCAGGTGGAATGCCGCAACTACATACGGACGCTGCACAGCGTGAACGACACCACGCTCTACGTTTGCGGCACAAACGCCTTTTCTCCGGTGTGCGATTACATGGTAAGCGTGCTTTACTGAACCCATTAGATCTACAGGAGTGTAAAAACAGGCCCTTCTTTTGAGGTTTTTTGATGTTAATAATTTAAAAATATCTGCCCCACATAGAGAATGGTTCGAGTTGCGTTAGGTTTTGAAGAGCAAAAAAGGCTTTAAAATATTTTCTTTCTTGTAAGACTGCCCCTGAAACAATAAATTTCACGTCCTGCCTTTATTAGAACACATTTCTATTGTTTCTGACTTCCTGTGGTTGAGTTCCTTAGTTCATTCTGTGAGTGCACTGCTCTTTGCAAAAGTATTTATTTAGAGATTTAGGATGTTTCACATTTTGCCAAGTTACAACTTCAATCTATATTTCACTGGAATTTTATATGATAAATGAACTTTTTGGTAAACATACAAAATGCTTTCTGTGTGGTTTCTCAATGGCGAGTCCCCGACCTTGAGAAACCCCCCCTTTCTCTGCCAGTTCCTGTTTGGTAAATGTCAATAAAGGGTAAAAAAATATTAAGAAAAACTTTCCATGGTAGGATTATTAAACTAATTCGACCTGATGGGGAGGATAGATTGGGCCCCTAAGGGCATCTGCAAAAAAAAAAAAAAAACAACTGGCAAAATGTTTGACTCTAGAAACAAAAAGGTAGAAGTGGTAGCCAGTTCTACCGTATGCAAGGCAAAAAAGCTAACACGTTAACAATTTTGCGAGTAAAGGTGCTAAAAACATCTTCTGAAAAATGCTCAGCTTTTTCTTTTTTAACAAACTTTGAAGGAATTGCTTTATAAAGATGAACACTGAAGCTGTTTGCAAATGCCAGTCAAATTGGAGACAGTAAATATTTACAGCAGCAACATTATGTAAGTAGGGCTGCCTATAAATGACTACAGTGCTCATGCTTATTTTAACGAGGTAAGACATCAGCCACGGTACGACTGCAGTCACTCACACACTCTGACTATTTTTAGCAGCATTTGAGTGAAACTAAAATAAGGAATTGATCAAAGATGATCACGTTTTCATCCTGGCTAATTGTTGTCAGACACGGTTTCTGTTTTTTGGGGGCCGAATCGTAAGAATCAGCGGACAAAGAGGCTATTATGCCGAAGCCTTGTTTCACACCAACACGTTTGTTACCAGGAAACTCTTCCTCTTTCCGATGCAACATAGGAAGGAGACAACACATTTCTTTGTTCGACCCATTATTTTGATTTATGTCCCGTTTAATGCATTTTGGCAGCACATTCGCATTTCGGGGAACGGAGCGATCTTAGCTGCACACAGGGATGCTGTCTGAACTGAACAACTTTGTTTTTAAAAGTAGATGCAGTCTGACACACTGAGGCATCATAAAAAAAAGGATCTTTATTATCTGTTTTGTGCTTTGATTTAAAAATAATTTATTCTGTTTGACTTTGAAGTTAAGCTACTTTAGAGAATAGAAACCTCCTTTATAATAGAGTTGAAGGCAGAAGATGAGGCGCAGACAATGTATGAGCCTGAGAACATGCTCTAAAATCACAGTTACATATTTAAAGTAATGTTGGCTTCATGAAACATTTTAAAACTATTATTTTAGACAATACATATCCCCGGTAATGATTAATTTCTTCACATTTTCTTGGGTTGAAGTGGTAAGAAACAGGAAATAAGTGGTAAAACTCAGTGACCACTAATATTTTACAGAGATTCAGGCCATTAGCCTGAAGCTGCAGCTAAAAGTAACAGGCTTTAGGGTAAAAATCTTTATTCAATGTGATTTAAAGTTGTTGGGTTAAAACTGAGGTGTGCATATGACGGCAACATTACTGGCTAACATGTTTTCTGCATTGTACATTGCTGGCCACATTTATTGGTACCCCTGGTAAAGATACATACAAAAAAACCAACATAAAAATAAATTAATCTTTTATTGACAAACTTGGAAAGTGGGGACTTTATTTCCAACCTTTTTAGTCTTGTAACATTTTCCAACATTTGAGCATTCAGAGAGAGCGATCTTTGTCCATAATGCTCTCTTTTCTTTAGTCTTCTGTAATGTTTAGACTTGCATAGAAGGAGTCTGGTTGTTTTCAGTTCCGTTGTGTTTTGGCTCTATCTGTCGGACCAATGTCACGGTCATTTTGTGCTTTGCTTGCACATCCCATCAGATTTTTATTTGCACTTTAAAACGTTCTGACATTTTAAAGGGCTTATGCACAGCATGGTCTCAATGACATGACATGACATGACATGAGGTTGAGACCTGGAGTGTTTGTTTCCTAAAAATGTCAGTCTCGGTCCCATCTAACCGAGGACTTTTACGTTTACAGGTAAAAGTCCAAACTCCTCCACAGTTAAGTACATTTGTGATGGCAGCATTAGGACAGAAGAGGCTTTTTCACTTGGCGTCCATCTTAAGCGTGGCGCAGTTCTCCAGGGATGAGCTTTGGAGCTTTCTCCAAAGCTCATCTTGTCACTCTTGTGGTGACAAAATAAATATGAAAGTAGCAGTAGACCTTTTGAGTCATGTCACATTTACGCCCCAGGGAGACGGGCGGTAATGAATTGCTAAATAGAAGTTCAAAGAAACTCTGATTAACTTAAGAAAGTAAAGTATAAATGGAAAAAAAAAATCCAATTACATTTTATTTCAAAGGGATTTCTACAGGTTCCCAATAATTGTGCCACTGCTGAGTTAGTATAAGACAATTATTTCTTCAGATTAAATTTCCCCACTGAATAAATGTACTCAAATTAAATGGTTTTTCCTTCTTCTTCAGAGTGAGATTATCCTGCTGCAACAACAGATAAGATGGATTTATTTTGAGAGTTTTTTTTTATTTTTATTTAGTCCTTACCAGGGATGCCAATAATTGTGGCTAAATGTATTTAGCTTACTCTGTTATGCAACCAGTGAGCTCTTGTTTTAACTACCGTTCTCCACTGCCGTGTTGTGTCTGAATAAAACGTTTTCCATCTTTGTCCTGTTTCTGTCCTGCCCTTCGTCTCTTTGTTTCCGACAGACGTTTGCAAACGACCAGCTGACCCTGAAGGGAAAGCAGGAGGAGGGAAGAGGGAAGTGTCCTTTTGATCCCTTTCAGAGATACTCCTCCCTCATGGTCGGTGAGTGTCCACACAGATGTGAAACGTTTCGCACAGCATTCATGCTCCGTGCAGTTGGTACGCTTAGCGCTTGGTGGAGCCTCCTCAGTCTGCATACAGTCCATGCTAATAATATGTCAACATGCAAAGTTCGCCCAGTTCATTAGAGGGTATATTAATGCTTTATTGTTTTATTTTTGATGAGGACGAAGGATTTCCAGGAATGCTTACTCCTCTATTGTTCCTGTCCAACAGGAACTGAGCTGTACTCTGCTACATCCATCAACTTTCTGGGCTCTGAGCCTGTGATTCTGCGCAACTCAAATTTGCCTCTTCGCACCGAGTTTAAGCGCTCCTGGCTCAGTGGTGAGTTAAGTTGCTAAATAACCCAATAAAACATCTTTAAAAATATGCATTTAGGTGTTTTTATTCACGCTGTTGGGTTTTTATTTGTGACCATTTGATTTTAGAGCCAAACTTTGTCTACATGGACTTCTTGGAGGAGAGCGTCGACAGTCCCGACGGGGACGACGACAAGGTGTACATGTTCTTCAGCGAGAACGCCATGGAGTACGACTTCTACAGAAAAGTCGCGGTGTCCAGAGTGGCGCGCGTCTGCAAGGTATCACGGCAACGCAGCGTTGCACAAGAGCGCTGGAGGCGACGTCCGAGCCAGGGTTGGGGTTAAACATGGCGGCTTGTTGTTGTCTTCATTTAGGGAGATATGGGCGGCATGCGGACGCTGCAGAGGAAATGGACCACGTTCCTGAAAGCCAGTCTGGATTGTTCCTTCCCTGAACCCAGCTTGCCCCCCATTGTCCAGGACGTGTTCCTGCTACGGCACAAAGACTGGAGGAAGAGCGTCTTCTACGCCGTCTTCACACCTCAGTCGTGAGTGTTTACTGTCGGAGCCACGCGGTTTTTATGGCTGCGTGTGGGTGTTGAATTTAGTTAAGGAGGCTGCTGATCTGTCAGACTGGAAGAAGAATCAAAAGCATGAAGCTGAATAAAAATCTATAAATTATGGAGCCTGTGTCGGGGGAACGGGAGACAAAAGAAAACCCTTCTGTTGTCGTTAATTTGTTCATGTTTGCTTGGCATAATTCTCCGCTGTGTGTTTCAGGAGCTTGTCTCAGATCTCTGCGGTGTGTGCATTCAGCGTCTCGTCGATTCGAGAAATTTTCAACGAGGGAAAGTTTAAGACATCTGTTGCCGTGGAGACGTCCCATGTGAAATGGGTGATGTACACGGGGGAGGTGCCGGAGCCCAGACCGGGAGCGGTAGGTCGACGGAGCTTTCTGCTGCCTGAACTCGTGATGATAAACTCACACAAATCAAGTTTGGGGGTGGGGGAAAAATAAAAATAAAAATGTTTTTAATTTGCTGCCATTTTCAGTGCATCAACAATATGGATCGTAAAAAGGGGATAAATGGCTCCCTGGATTTACCGGATAAAACCCTCCAGTTCATCAGAGACCGGCCCCTGATGGACGAGGCTGTTCGTCCGCTGACTGGGGGCCCGCTGCTGCTCAAGAGGGGACCCTTACTGACCCGAATCGTGGTGGACAGCGTGCTGGCTCTGGACGGAGACACTTACAACGTCATGTTTATCGGAACTGGTAAAACAATTCAGGCTTCGTTAATATCTTGTCTTTTTTTTACAGCCATGAACATGGAAGTATTTATGTTCTGTACCAGCGTAGAGTGGTTCATCAAAAAATAAAAATAAAAAAAAATACAGATTTAAAAAGCATAATGCGGTAACTCTGGAGGAGCTGCAGAGATTCACAACTTTGGTGATGGAAAGTGTTGATAAATCTGATAATTATGGAAGAATAGCAAGAATAAAGCTGTTGTTGAAAGAGAGCAATAAGGTCTTTTTCAAATGTATAAGATTTCATGCAGGAAACACTACAAACATCCTGTTCTCTGGTGAAAAGATAAACTGACTTGTTTGCTGCAAAACAGAGTTAATAGAAAGATTGATGAAGTGACGTATTGGGCCATTCTGGAAAACGTTAGAGCGGGACAACAACGACCCTAAACATGCAGCCAGAGACAAAATGAAGGAGTTTTGATCAACACATATTCACGTTTCAGAATGGCCCTGTCAAAGTCCAGACCAGTTGAAACTGTGGCAAAATACGTATATTTTAATATCCACTTCACAAATATGCCCTGCTCTGTGTTGATGTAAAATCCTAGTAAAGTATATTAAAGGCTCCTGTTTTGTCTCCTTGACAGAAAACGGCTACATTCAGAAGGCCGTCAACTTTGACGGAGAGATGTTCATCATCGAGCAGATTCAGGTGTACGAAAACCCCGAGGCCGTCAAGGTCTTACGCCTGTCATCAAGCAAGGTAACAACGGTAGCATGTAAACCCGTCGCAATAAGCAATTAGTCAATTAATCGCATGATGTACTAAAATGAGCGTAATAATTTCTATTCTGATCATTTAATATTTTTTAGAAGGGTCATTTTGTTTGCAGAAGCTTTATAGTCCATTTTATTTATGGTTTTGTTTGTGTGTGGTTTTTGTTTGTGTTATATTTATGGTTTTGTTTTGGTTGTTGTTGTTTTATTTTGACAATTTAAAATATCTTCCAGTTCCAGGGTTGAGTGTTCTTTGTAAAATTAAAGTTTATTAGTCTTGCATTATTATTCCATTGTCAATACATTACCTGAAAACGATCTCAAAACAACATTATTGATCGTCGCAATAATATCTGGGACAATTTAGCGTCCAGCAACATTTGTCATCATGGCCTAAATGATGAGGACAAAACATAAGTGGCTAAATATTTAATATAATATTTCTGTTTCCAAAGGGTCAACTCTACGCCGGTTCTGAATCTGGTGTCGTCCAGATGCCGGTCAGTAACTGCAGTCGGTACCAGTCTTGTGAGGACTGCATCCTGTCCAGGGACCCTTACTGTGCCTGGGACTCGTCCGCTGAGCGCTGCTCCTCCGTCTCCTCTCTGTCTGCGTCCCCCGAAGCTGCAGTCCAGAGTCTGAAGGAGGGGAGCGTGTCACAGTGTCCTCCAGCAGGTGCGTCCGTCATGACTCCTGCCAATTTTATGAGTGTGAGGTTGGGCTAACCTCTTTGCTTTTGTGTGCGATGACGTTTACAGATCCAGTGCCAGCTGTGGACGTTGCTCTAATTCCAGGGAACAACATCCAGCTGCCTTGCCAGCGTCACTCCAACCTGGCGGAGGTCCACTGGAGGTTCGCTGACCTCCGGGTTGTATCTACGCACAAATACTACATCTACAGCGACGGCCTCCTCATCCTGAACACGACCGCGTCGGACGCAGGCTCGTACTTCTGTGACTCGGTGGAGCAGATCAACAGCAGGACGTACAACAGGACTGTGGCCGTTTATCATTTACAAATCTCCTCTGAGCCAGTCAGCCCCGCTCCCGGCATAGCAGCCACAAAACACTTCATTCAAACGCCGAAAACGGCTGCAACTGGGTCACAGCCGGACCTGGGCAGCGAGGACCCGCTGACGCCTGAGAATCAAAGCGACTCTGGGAGAATGAGCCGCCTGGAGGCGGCCGTGGCTCTGCTGTCGCTGCTGTGCCTCGCTCTCATCGCCGTCGTACTGTGGTTCTGGAAACGAGGGCACTGGAAGTGCTCCGGGTTGGCGCAGACATCCAAGGGCGGCGAGGGGAAGCAGCAGCCGTCGTCGGACTACACACACATTCAGAACAGAAACTCTGCGATTAAGCTCCTGGGGGCGGAGGCCGGACCGTGCACCGCCAACAATAATCACACCACTGTGGACTTCAAAAAGAACGGGGAGTACCACTTCCCACCTCTGGCCAGCATTTCAAGTCTGAACGGTCTGGGGTACATCCGTGACGAGTCGGAGATTTGACTCTGCTGAGGCTTCAGTCCTCGTTCTGCATCGGTGCAATAATGATGTACTTGCAATGTGTTGTTCAGGTACGTCTCAATAAACTGAAATTCAAGCAAAAAGCTTATTTCAGTAATTCAGTTCAAAGTCATGTGGTGTGTAGACTCATAGCACACAGAGAAGTGTTTGTTTTAGTTGACTTTGATAATAGAATACAAATAAAGTTTTTACTATTTATTATCCATCAATTGTCTGATGGTTGGGCTACTGAGGCCCGTCTCCAGTGATCATTGGGCATGAGACAAGAACTATAATAAATATATAATTATAATATAAATACAATATAATGGCTTTGCTTCACAATTGTCCCCGGGCTGTGATGATCCCTGATGCTTTTCCTACCACACTTTTTCCTTCCACTCAATTTTCCATTAATATGCTTAAACAGTTCTCTGAACTTTAGTGGCTTACCTTCAATCAATGACTGACTCCTGAACAAATGTCAAATCAGCGGCATTTCCCATGACTGTAGAGGCCATAACATGATCTTAAAATGTTTTTTCATTAATTATTATTATAAATGTTTTTTTATCCCTAAATTACAAAATAGACACATATATATGCATAGTTTCCCGTTCTGAACTGAACTACTGAAATAGATGAACTTTCCACAGATCTTCCAGTTTGTTATATATATATATATATATAGTTTCCCCTTTCTGAACCGAACTACTGAAATAGATGAACTTTCCACAGATCTTCCAGTTTGTTGAGATACGCCTTTAGATGGTAAATGGGTTCCTGGTTCTTTCCTGGGTGATTTCCAATGTCTGTTCAGGAAGCGGATATTCACTAAAAAGACATGTAACTTGTTAAATATCTGCTCCAGAAATGTTTTTTACAGTCATATTTTTGTATAATCCCAATCTGTGAATACGATCTGTGTAATATTTATGTACAGTCAAGCTTTTTTTTTTGACTATTTATTGGAGGAAATTCCCATTTTCTATTTTTACCCTCTAATCTTTGAAATGAACATGTAGCATCTTGGTGACCGAACTTCAAGCTTAATTCATTTCATGGATCCTGCTGTATGAAATCAACAGGGGTAATTTTTTTCATTGCTCTTTGGTTGAGTTAATCTTCCTGCCTCTACTTTTTCACCACTCATTCAGTAAAAAAAATAAAAAATAAAAGCCACATGTAATTAACTACTTCTTAACAAATATCACCATTTTGTTTCGATAATTACATCCTAAAGCTCCAGTAGGAAGGCGGTTCTTTTATTCCTTTCGGTGGGGTTCGCACAGCTTTACTTCAAATTGTAAATTTGTGTTAAACTAAAAAAGACACAGCTGTTGCAGGAATGTACGGGTGTGGGTGTAAATTTCTGGTGGCATATCAATAAAAAAATAAAAATATGGGAAAATGGGGGGGTTTGACCTGGAAACATTGCCTTGTAAAAATGAATACGGTAATAAAATTTTTTTTTTGTGATTTCCTTTTTTCTTACAGTTGAGTCCTTTTGAGATTTCTCTTATTGGGGAGATGGTGATTTAGGAAGACTTGAGAACAGAAGAACTTAAATCTCACTGTTCTCAGGTGAGAACAGTGAGATGAGTGACAAAAATCTTTTTTTTTTTTTTCCACACACCTACACTTGAATCCTGTTTCATCTCATACAAGTGTTGATATAAAAGCGATGCGTCGAGATTCCCATTAAATATTTACCAGTGTGGTATAAAGAAGTTATCATGTACATAATTAGGGATCAAAATTGCTTCTGGGAGATAAAAAAAATTAAAATAAAAAATTGCTGCTGCTGTTGAATACATGCGTTATTTCAATACTCCATCAGCCAATTGCAGCTGGTGCCACAAGGCTTAGAAAGTCTGGCTCATACTGATTTATCAGCAATGTTTGCAGTTCATGAATCCCAGATGTCACTAAAGCAGTTGGTGTCATCCAGACGCCAGATCTTTTTAAAGTTAAAAATGCAAGAATGGAAAAGTTTGGCAAACTGTAAAATTATTTTCTCATGTTACAAATTCAAACTTCATAGTATCTTATTTAGTATTTATGACACCAACACAAAGTAGTACATAATCACAAAGCAGAAAATTAGGCATGATTTTGAAAAAAAGAATTAAATCTGCCTTGAGTTAACATTGTGTTGCGGCTACAGCTGCAATCTTTTGGGGATTAAGTCACTGCCAGCCTTACATATCTATAAATATTTCCTCACTCTTCTTTGCAAAATAGCTCAAAAACTAATTGAGAGTGAGTGGAAATCATACATGGGCAACAGTTTATAAATTTTGTAGTGGATATACATTTGGACTTTGACTAGACCCATTCAAAAGATAAACATGCACTAATTAATTAATGCCTATTCCTCAGTAACTCTGGTCTATCACTGACTCTGATAGACCAGAAAACCAAGTGTCAAATTTCTTCTGCTTCAAAATAATGCTTCGATTTGAGTCCCAACAAAATACTCCGACATTTGGCTTTCAGATTTAACAAAGTACAGAAAACAAAATATGACACAACACATTGTGACAAAGCACAAAAGTGGTGCATTCTTCTGCTGTGGCAATGCTTCATGGAAGAAGCAAACTGTGATACGAACTGCAGTTAAACAGTCCAATGTGGTGGAATAAACCAGAAACGCTGTGTGAATAAAGTAATTTATTGAAATGTCACGACATGTATAGAATACTTTCACACGTACGCTTTATTTTCTGAAACCTAATACAGAAGATTTAAGACGTTACACTTGGCAGTTGTCCTCGAAGGACACTTTAATAACAAGAAAAAGTAAATAAAATGTCAAAATCTACAATGGAGGCACCGTCTTTTTCCTCTTAGTTGAGATGTGGAGTTCAGGCATGAGATGTGAACTTCAGGCAGGCTTTGACAGGCGCAAGATTAGATTTTAATTCCATACATAAAAAGCATGTTGGAAGGACAAAAGTCGAGTCCAACTCAGAATTAGCCTGCAGTTAATCCATTGATCCATGCAGGTTTCAATCAGTCTGGATATTGGAAGCAAGATACGAGCTCATTTCAGATGAATGTTTTAGTGGCCACATGCAAGCCTGTTGTGATTAAACACAAAATCTGTATCTGGTGGAAAGTGAAAGAAACGACAACGATGGCAGCAGGAGATAAAGATGCTTTCATCCACTGAAAGCAAACAAAACTCAGCTGTTCTGGCTGCTTAGGGTGTGAAAGAGGAGGAGTTAAGTGTTTTGGCATATCAGTGCTCAGTAAGAAATCAAACAGAAAACCTGCTTCACTGAAGCATACGATTAGTTCAACAAAAAACAAATTGCAGCTTTTGTTAAGGCGGGCGCAAGTCAAGCGGGAGACTTTAAACATGCAAAATCTGCAACAGTAAGGCAAGCATGGAAGCATCGCTAACAAACCAAACTTATAAAATTATGAAAAAAACAAAAAAAAACAAAAAAAACCCCAATCACCCTTGCTACGTTATGTAGCATGCAACTTTGTAAAAATCCTAACATTACACAGATCCATAAGGCACACTTTCTTCACTTTGCTTTAAAGTGATCACTCATTTTGTTTCTGCATGTCTGCAATCCATTAAACCTTCAAAAGCAAATCTTTAATTTAAGTCTAAGACTATATTTGTTTTTGTTGTTTTTTTCTTATTAACCTTTTGTAAACAAAGTAGAAACAGAATGGCACACTTTGAAGGCAACCTTCCAAACAGTTTCAGGTTGATGAAAAAAACTTTCAAATAAGAAAAAAAAAACTTTCATAGCTATTATTTTACTTAAATTTAAAATAACTGTCTAATCCATACTTTGAGAGTGACATGCTGATTTGTTTTGAAGTGCTTTTGTCAGCATTGTGGAAATGACCGATCATCTGTCTCCCCCTAGTGGCGAACCTCAGCCATCACCAGTGGCTGTTGTCAGGGTAACTGGGCACCGCGGTGGGGTACTGAGGCAAAGTCGGGCCCTGGGCCGTCTGAGCGACGGCGTCGAAGGCTGCTTCCCTCACCGGGGCGCTCTTCCACAGCCCTGTGCTCCACTCCTCCTGAGCGCGCTGCATGCTGCCGCCGCCGCCGCGGTACATCCTGTGCACCTGGGACACGAAAACAGGAGGAAACGTTGTGACTTTGGCGAACAGGGACGTCTCAATTAATTAGAGTGACACTGAAAAGTTAATGCATTGTAGAGATTGGGAGATTTATTTCTGGTCATTTTGTTGACGACAGCTAAAATGGATTTATAAAATAAAAAGTAATTTAATCCCTGAGGTGGTGCTTGGGTCTTTTGGACCAGTCTACGTGTTCTTCTGACAGCTGATGCTCTTCTTGAAGCCGTCTTCACAACATGGAGTTAATATTTGTAAAAGATTAGGTTACAAGAGAAATTAATCTAACACCAAAACCTTAACTCTTCCCAGAAGGCCAGGTTAGTTTAGTTATATTACTTCCCTAAATTAACAAAAATCATCATTTAAAATCTGTTTTTGCATTTTTATCAAATTTGATTGATGATCTGGACCCCCAGGCACCCTCCCCCCACCAAAAAAAAAAAAATCCAAAACAGAATAAATACTATATGTAAAGGAAGCAAAACACTTTTTCTCAAAATTAGAAAAATACATCAACTTTTCAATGATTTTCTAATTGACTGAGATTCGCCCGTATTTTTGACTTCTGTCGATAAACTCAAAAACTACGCTGAAGGGTAAAAATCGCTTCTAGCTTGTTGTTCACTCACCTTAATGAGGACCAGTGCCATTAGTGCGGCCACCACAGTGAAGAGCAGCGTTGTGATAAGCATCACTATAGCGGAGCCCACATTTTGGCTGAAAAACATCACTGTGGCAATCCAGCCGCTTTGTGTCGGTGAGGATGAGATGGAAGTAGTACGAGTTAGTGTATCAGACAGTGAGCACACACAGCAAAGTGGATTTAATACAAACATTATTAAGCAGTGAGAACTGAGATGCGGTGACACACTCGATAATCAAATGAGTCATTATTAAAACCACGAGTGAACAGTACAGTCACAACAAGCATGTGTGCAGTTCTCTTAATTGTGTGTAGACTGCCAGAGGGAACATGCTTTGTTTTGGATGTTTATTAGGCAAAAAAAAAAAAGGAAAAAATTATTTAAAAATTTTTTTAAAATTGAAGCAGATATGTTGCAGGGAAAAAAAACTGGATATGCAAAAAAGAATTGCTAAGTTTGCTGAGAAACCACCTTCTTCACTCTTTTACAAGGCTGGAGAAATTTCATCAGAACACAGATTTCATCAATAAAACAGTAAAACCCTCAAGCACACACAGCTGGAGAAGTATGCAAAATGACTGGATCATCAACAGAGCAATTCATCATTTTCAACTTTTCCTTAAAGTCAAAAATGCGTACGATTCAGAGATTACATTTTTACGTTTTACAAGGACCTGATGCCGTCGTCTGCTGTGTGTGTCTTTACTAAGGAGAGATACAAAAATAAAAGGTGGCTTAAGAGATTACTTAGGCAGCTGACAAGAGCAGAGTATAAAGGTCTGTGGCCGATGCTCTAATGTGGTTTTTCTAGAGAGAAATCTCACTGAAGGGAAGGAATGCTAAACTAACATTCTGAAGTTACTTAAAATATTCACATGATGAACATCTTACAGCAGAATAAATTCCTTTTAATGCAGTAAGAAGCTTAACTGTGCTTCTTATATCAGGCTGTGCCGCCTGCTAGCATAAATAGCTAACTGCACCTCGGCTTAATGCATCTAGTTTGTGGTAAAGATGTAGTTCAACACCTGACGGAAGAGCACCCAGTTAAAAAGCCATTCGTGCGTCGTTCTTTCACACAGATTGATGTGTTTGTATTTTAAATTAATCTAGTAGATGCTAAAACATTGATTTAAAAATAAGGATATATATATTTTTTAGGTGTTTTCAATTTTATTTCTCCCAGAGTAAAGTTTTTCCGTCACTCTTGCAAGCTGAACCTCGACATGACCTGGTTATCATCAATCTAACCCAGGTCTGAATATTTATGATCTCAAAACCACCGGATTTTTCATCACGCTGCGTGGTGGAGAGTCTGATTAACAGATGAAAGAGAAAGTGCCAGAATGACACAGCATCACATTTCAGTCTTTCGATACTGAGTCATTAGAACAATTAGTATCACCAATAAGTGATGGTTTTAGGTCATGGGTACAAATATGTGGAGAACCACGAAAAAGGTTGCAAATATTCTAAAAATCTGTGCTAAGAAAAGAAGTGAATACGTAGAGGCAAAGGGTTCTCTACAGATAAGAGCAAAAAAATAGGATTAATTACTATGACAATATTTTAACTTCTTTAATTTGGGGAAAACCAATAATTAAAAGACAATTCAAGCATTGTTTAAAATATATATACAATTTGAAAGTATCCCTTTGCAGTTTAGCTAAATGGTTAACAACATAACACTTAGCATACAAGTTGATATCCTTTATGGAAGTGTGCTTCAGCCAGGCAGCCATTTTATTTTATTTAAATATAAGTGCTCATCTTTGTGTGCTTCCATTTGCCTGTCAGCTTTTTGATAATGCAAATAAAAAGTCACTACTGAAGGACACATAAAGGGTCATTCTACACTAAAACAAACCATCTTTTAAAACAAACATGGATCTACTGCATACCAAACATATTTTTTTACAGTGTAAACAAAGATCCGCTCTATGCAGATGTGTTCAGCAGCAGCCCTGTACAATATTTATCTTTCTGGTAATTTTGCATAAAATTTTCTTAAGTGATAATCTACAGACGAAGGGAAGGTTGCCACGGTTTCTGGACTTTTTTTCTGCTCTAATTGCCAGCTTCAGTCCGACTCCACGATGACCTGTGTTAGCATTAGCCACATTAGCATCCAGTGCCTTTAAACCTAAACGTGGGCATAGCAAAGAAGCGCTCTGGTTTGTTTTATTGCTTCATTACTTCACAGCCGACTGAGCTGTCAGCTGATTCACAGTTTCCTCCATTAATTTGTGCCACAGAAGGACGAAGCGCGTCTTGACGATTGAGCTCAGACCAACAGAGCGCCATCATATCCCAAAAGCTAACATCTAACATCTACCTAGGAGGTTTTCTACTTCACTGCTGTAGACTAAGGAGCTTTACTGACCTTTTTAGGTTTCTCTAAAACATCAGAGTCGTTCGTTGAGTTAGCGTTAAATTGCTCACCTTGTCTATCCTCCCATGTTTACACATTAAATATTAGGACAGTAATGGCACAACAAACCTGTCGAACAGCTGTGTACTGTCACGATACAACACAAATGACAATGGAGTAGAGTCTGAACAAGTTCAATCTAAATATCTTTGCTTTCATTTTAAGTAAAATGTCTGATAACAGAGTAGACGTAAAGTAAAAAACAACTAGATAGCAAAATTCCTTGAGATTATCTCTGATAAAAAACAAACAAACAAACAAACTGGTGGACAAAACAGACAAAGTCTTGACAGTAAGTTTGGTCCAGACTCACCATGTTCCCCATCCAGAGATGCCTATAGCCTGGATAACGGTCAAGACACACTGAAGGAAAAAGATGAAGAAGAAGGCCATGAAGTTGAAGGAGCTATCAGCCCTGTGAACGGCAAAGGGAAACACAAAGTCATGATGCCGGAGAGATTCAGAGCAGCTCCATTTTCTTTGATTCTAACTTTTTATGTGAAAATCTGACGCTACGAAACGTGATACCGTCAACAAAACAAGCAGTGGAAAGACCAGAAAAGCCAGGCTACAAATTTTACATGGAAAGGAAAAAGCTCCTCTGACAGAGATTATCACTCTACAACTGTATCAATGCTGATATCAACCAAATATCTGAAAATAATCAGCAATGATTATGCAAGAAGAATTTACATATTTTGGGTTTTTTTCCCCCCACATTTTGTTATATTACAACTGCAAACGTCAAGATATTTTAATCTGGGGTTTTTTTTTATGACGGACCAACACAAATTAGCAAGTAAAGTGAAACAAAGTGAAACTCAGATCAGAAACCGTTCTAAAGATAAAAATCTGAACAGTGTGATGTGCATTTTATGCCAGTTCACTTGACTCAGAAACTTTTAAATGAAAATAAACCCGACTAATTATTTTCAAGAGTCAACTAATTAGAAAACAGAGGTAATCTCAGAAGCTTTCAACATCTCACAGAGAACTGTGTATTGCACACGTGTCAAACCTGAGGCCTGTGGGCCAAATCTGGCCCACCATAGCTTTGTACGTGGCCTTCCGGATTCTGCACTAAACACCAAGTGTGCTTAAATATTATGTTATCAGTCGAATCAGTGCAGTTTTTTTCTGTTTATTGCTAAATTATATCAATCAGTCCCTTCAGTTTCTTGAGAGTTATCGTGGAGATTCACGCAAAATCAACAAATCCCTGCTCTTTTGTTGCGCTAATACATAATTGGGACTTTATTGCATATTATTCTCAAAAATTGTCAAAAACTTTCTTACTTGTACTAAACAGCTGCCTCAGCTTTAACTGATGTCAGATTATATAATCCACGATCTGTACAGCGAGTAATAAAAAGTTGCGTTTACCGTCATAAATAAGTGCAAATATTGCAAATATTTCCAAATTAGCACCACAAACTCATTGATTTTTATAGCCAAAAATCACAAAAAGAATCACAAAATCCTGAAGGTACTGAAAGGATGTTCAATAATATTATTTCATTTTAAGAATTCACTGATATTTTAACAGTTTGGTGAACAGGTTTTATCGGTTCATTGTGGCACAACCAGCCCTTTAAGAGCATTAATGATCTTGATTTGGCACGAAATGAACAAAAGAGTGACAAGACCAAGTGTGAAATATCTGTAAGTACCAAACAAAACACCATGCGAGGCAACCAGACCCCCCAAAACCTAGCGCTGCACATCACTTGAACACACCTAGAGAAGCATGGTGGGGGCAGCGTTATTCTGTGGCAATGCTTTTCTTCAACAAGCACAGAGCACGTGGTCAGTGACATAATAGATACAAATATTAGACAAAATCCCAGTAAAAACCACAGTGAGATTTGTGGTTGCAATGCGACAACATGAAAAGGTTCGAGAGGTGTGGAAACACTTGAGGCGTACACCGAGTCCTGATTTAATCGCAGCCTTTACTAACAACCAACATGTTTTGATAGGATTTAAACCACTTACCTGAAAGCTTTGTAGAGCGGTCGGAACCAACATGTGTAGCTGCAGGGGCTGAAGAGAAGGAGCCAGAGCAGAGAAAAACCAAAGTTTGTGGCACTTCCCCCTCCAGCCCACCAAGCAATGCATGAAATGACATTTATGCACAGTGTGGCCGAATACACTGAAGACCAGAAGGGGAAAAAGGCGGGAGGGTCGGAGGAAAGAGGAAGTGAGTGATTTTGAGATTAAGGAAAAAAGAACATTTTCTTTATGATAAATGTGTGCGTTAACTACTTACTCATCCAAAGCTTGTAAACTCTCTGCACCAGCTGCTTGTGAGTTGCAGGGATTTCTTCATCGATGTTTTGGTAAAAGCATGGCTTTAGTCTTAAGAACTTTGGCAAGGGAGGAAAGTTATTTACCCGCTCTAAAAGAGGAAGCACAGATTCACAGTCATTCCTACTGCATTTTTGTTTAAGAATCCAAAAGTTAGGAAAACGTTAACTTCTAGATTAATATCTTCATCGATCCATTGATCGATGAAGATCAATGGATCTTCATCCATTGATGAAGATCCATGGATCTTCATCAATGGAAATCCACTCCCTTTTTTGGGTGGGGAGTGAATTCCTATTCACGGATTAATGAAAACATAATCCATGAATATAGATTAATATTAATCCATGAATAGGAATTCATATAGGAATAATAGGAATAAAAATTGAATTAACACATAAACACAAACCTGCCATGTTGAAATTCCCCTTCCTTCCTAAATAACAGGAACACACAGATACAACATATGTAAATATTCATATATATTTAATAATTCTGTGAATTAGTAAATATATTCATAATTATTCATACTATCAATTTGCATGCTATGCTGTTCAACAACAGTAATTACAACAATAACTGTAATTTCAGGAACACATATTTACGTCTTTATATATAATTTTTATATAATTAAAAATGTGTCTAAATACAATCAGCGAGAAACTCCTTTCTGCCCATTTCGACTTTGGTCAAACTGGTGACTAATTTTACAACCAAGCAGTAACTTGTGCACTCATCTAACCCATTCAAAGTTATCTAATGTTCACGCTGCAAGGATAGCAGGAATGAAAAAGCAGCTAACTCGCTCTGTTGGTACAGGAGTCCAACCACGATGAGCAAAGAAGAGCGTCAATTATCTGTTTATATTACATATTTGCTTTGTTTGAGCAATTGTCTGATAGCGGAAAAAAGTGAAACTCTTCCGGCCATGACGCGGATGCAAGACGTTATTTAAATAAATGCTACTTTTACCAGGTTTAGACGTTTCTCCTCACGTTTCCGTCGACAAATCCAGGGATCCTCGAAACAATCAGGATGCGCTTTTTCGACCCCAGTCAAACGCTTTGCGACTGTGCTGCACCGTGTATTATTTTGTAGTTTAATACTATTCTCTTTGTTGACATGGCCCTTTCAGGGGCGGTGAACAGAGAACTACAGTTTCCAGAATTCACGCGAGCGGTAAACGGAAAACGCGTGACTACAGCGTGATTACGTTCCTCCGTCTCCACCCAGTTCATAAACAACTGGAAACAATTTTAAGAAACTCTTGTAAAACTTTTGAAAACATGATCCAAAAATTCTCACTGAGTTGAGCAAAACTGTATGTTTTATAATCAAGATATTATAATTAAAACTATTATTTTATTTAAATAAGTTCCATTAGAAGAATTATAATCTTAGATTAATATCACACATATCTTTATTCATCTCGCTTTCATACATGTCCTTACTTAGAATACGTTTCAATTTACTAACAAAATTTATCATTTGTCTCAACACACTCTGTCCATGGTCAAATCGCCGCCATATTGACTAGCATTTCTGCTAACATACGGTCATTCTCAACATATTGGAATTGTGCTTGCCCGAGTGGTATTGTGATATTGTGAGGGTTTAGAAGTACCAGGCTGTTCTGTTTAACATTAAGCAAGACTTTCATTAATTAAACCACTAAAAAATAAATAATACTGGGAATTACCTTTAAGCATTTGTTGAATTTTGTTAATTTTCATGTCATTTATAATGTTCTGTTTAATGTTTTGAAAAGGCAGCTGAAATAAAATTCTTAAATTATTGCAATTAAAATTAAATTCAACTTTGGTATAGCTTTGGTATATTTGGCATAGTTTCAAAAAATAGATTAAAGAAAGCTTAATTTAGGTTAGTTTGACCTTCAGATGTTAAAATCGTTCTCAAACATTATCATTGCTTGTACTGTCATATAAAAGTCTCAATCTAAATTGGTTTAGCTTAATTGCAATTGTTCTGTTTCTTTTGTTCTGACATGTTTTTCACACTTTTATTAGCATTTAAAGCAAATTTTGCCACACACAGTATGGCGGACACGACGATCGTTCTTCTTCTGCAATAAAGTTTGACTTTATTGATAAAGTCAAGCTCTGTGGCCAATCACATAACTCGAAACATCAGCCGGAACGCGCTTCCTGTGAAAAAAAATTATGTGACATGTTTTGGTTGCTGGCAAGGAGCGTTCAGTACTATGCGGATAGCGTACACATAATTTACATTTTCTGATTCACCTCTATTGACTTTAAGAGATCAGCCCTTATTATCTTAATAAGACATCTTGAAATCCACAAAACTTTGAGCGTATCCTCATCTACATGTCAAGATTTTAAAGTTTTCGAGAGAACGCTGGAGTAAGTAGGCAAAGCAGGTGCACAAATCCAACGTACCCTGGAAGAGCCAAGAATTGATTTCGACCAATCAGCGAAGCTTATTGATGGACGGACCCGACTCCCGCCAATTCCGACTCGGGAGCGCGAGGCAAGCGGCGGGGTGAACAGAGGGAGAACGCAGGAGATGCGGAAAGACTTTTAGTTATGCTTATGTGAAATAAATTAAGATCGTATGACGTGTAAATAAGAACTTGATATTTACTAACCAGTGGGGGGGCTTTTTGGCGTTAACGCTGCTCTTGTCGGTGTGTCAAAGTTGTTTAACTGCAGAACATTGAGAACGAAAGAGGCCCCGGGTCAGTAGTTGGGATGTTGGCGTCGGAAAGTTCATCTGCGGACGGACATTTGGCAGTATCGACTCCCCACAGAAAAGGTAATACCTTGTCTTAAAAGCTTAAACACTTAAAACATGCAGAAATGTTATCTATTGTGCCACGAGCGAGTCACTTTTTCAAAATTGTAATTTATCGATTAAATAAAGGGACTACAGGTGTAATATTTCCAGCTTCTGCTGCACTATGGTAACTTTGTCAGCGTTACCAGTATCGGGTATGCTCAAATGTATTTACTGTACTTGTATCATTTCATGAAAAAGCTCTTGTTTGGGTCATAAATCTGTTGCTGCTGTCTTGGAAGCAGCTGCCCTCTACATGATTGTTAACATAATACTAATATGTTTTTTTAACCTTATTTGTCTTATAGGATACATTTAAGTGGCGCCACGCCGTGCCTTTGTCTTGTCAACAGTTTCTATTGAAGATGTTTTACATTAATAGCAATGATGGCTAAGTCTGTTGTTGCGTAGCACAGTGTCTGGCTAGTGTCATTAAAGTAGCATGCAAAGCTAGTCGTGTAGCATGGTTGGCAGGCTCAAAGCTAGTACGTAAGATCAAAGCTGCTCTCCGAAGTGGGCTGTCAAAGCTCACTTCTTGTTTTTGCTTTCTCATCTGTCCGTTTTACGGACTGTTACACCACAGCGGGCTACAGATGTTCAGAGTGGGTTTTCCAAAGCTTCCAGTTGTCTGAGGGACAGTCAGACATTACCTGGCAACCCCGAGGTGCTGCTCACTCTGCAGCCTCGATCCGGTTGGGCCTCCATAGCCCGACTGAGACACAGGTTGGCGGGAGAGCGAGCCAAACACGGCCACTACATCCAGCCTCATATTGTACTCTGAGCACAGGGTTAGGATTTATGAATGCAGCGTCACAGGCCTTTACATTCAACACACTTACATTTCTAGAAAGTGTTTAATCATGGATGCACGTCTACTGTAAACAGACAAATGATTAAGTTGTTGGAAACCATTGTTTGGTGGCATTTGCTTGAATGTGACATGTTTATCAGTTCACTGTAACAACCTGTGTAGTCTTAGCTCATCATGTCATCAATTAATCTCTAATCTGCTGTTTTCTTTCAGGCATGGATTGCAAATCAAGTAATGCCAACAAGAAACTTATTCAAGGTAAAAGTGACATGGGGTTGTTTGCATTTATTCATCATGCATCCTCGAACATGAAGACCAAAATTGAAAAGCTTTTCAAAAAAAGTTGTCAGATAGATTTGTATTCCATTGCAGTAATAACAACCAAAAATAATCTTACAAATACAGTTCTGTGTAAAAGTATGTCATTTCCTACCCATGGCTTCTGCTGCCTTTTTTATGCCAGGATACAATGTTTTCACATCATCAAAATATTGTAATATTATACCAAGATCAATTGGGTAAATAATAGTGTAGTTTCTGAATTAATACATCATTTGTTCAGGGGAAAAAGCTACTAAAACTAACTTTGTCCTGTAAAAAGAAAAGACAAACATGTTCAGTCCAAAATCAGGAATCCAAGTTAGGCCTTTAGGAAAAATGAAGTCATTTTAATAAGACCGTCTGACAGCTAAGGATTGACCAAAATGATCTTGACAGAACAACACATCATTCCTGGGTTTAAATAAATGTAGGCACCAAAAGCCACCGACACCAATCAGCTTGAAGTTTTAAAAACTCAGAAGAGAGGTTTTGGGTTTGGCCTAGTTAAAGTCCAGATCTAAATCCAATTTCCAGTCATCACAAACACTTGATTTTTATTTTTTACTTAAAATAAATAATTAGTTGATCAATTTATGTATTTGCTCAGGTTATCTTGGTTTAATAATAATAAATCAGTTTGATCAGAAACACTAAAATTTACTAAAAACTTTAACTAAAAATTAAACTAACTTTGTCCTGTAAAAAATAAGACACAGATGTTTTTATATATATATATATATATATATTTTTTTTTTACATTACTGGAAAAAATTATCAGTGAAAACAGGCACTCTGCATTTCTACTAAAAAAAAGAAAGGTTGCTGTAATTGATGCAAAGCTGAGCATATTCATTTAGTGAGCCAACTGCAGATTATTAACAGTGAATTATTGACAGTATAATTTATTTGTAACAGTCTTCTTGTTTTGCTTCTTCTTTTCTTTTCTCTTGTTTCCAGCTCGTCTCCCGTTCAAGCGCCTGAATGCCGAACCTAAAGAAAACCAGCCGCCGAAGCGTCCCTGCACCCATTCCTGCCCCGGACCCGCAGACCCAGACACGCAGAACGAGAACGAGTCGTCTCCTCTCTCCGAACGCAGCGGCCCGCCTCTGGTCAACGGCCGCGGCCCGCTGGACGGCTTCCTGAGACGCAGGTGCCCCACTTCCTCTGCGTCCTCGGACAGTAAAGCGGTCATCGACCTGACCGACGACGACAAATCGTCCCCCGCAAAGCGCCGCGGCTCCCCTGCGCCGGCCGCTTCTCGTCCCGCAGCGAAAACCAAGCAGCGGCGCAAAGACAGAACAGAGGCTGCTGGGAAACACAAGAACGTTACTGACACTCCTGAAACACAGACTGCAGACTTCGTCTTAATTACTGACGAAGAGGCAGAAGAAGAAGAAGAAGAAGAGGAAGATCTCGCCACATCCGTCTCCCAGCTGGATACTACTACTCAGGATTCAGACAGCGAGCCAGAGGAGCAAAATGAGTTGGGAAATAAGTCGACACAGTCGCCGTCATCGGCCAGCTCCATGTCCGAGAGCTCACCAGAAAACGCCAAGACCGGCGACTTGACGCCAACCACTACACCTAAAGTACGAACCAGCATGGCAGCAGATTATCCCAGTTTTCTACTGTGTAATTGTTGATAAAAAAAAAAAAAAATCGGACTGAATAGATGTGTAGTTTGCCATTTTCTATATTTTTTTAAGAAATTATTTTGGCATCACCAAAATGTATTTAAATATTAATTTACTTTCTACATTTTGAAAAATAAGTCTAAAAATAATAACCAAAAACCCCTTTTAAAAAAGAGCACAGTGCCTAAATTTTCTTTATTTGCCATTATTGTTCTTGCTAGAATTCATTCAGCTTTGATTTTTGCCAGTAAAACACCCCATACACATTTTTTTTTTCCCGTTGCAGGACCCAAAGACCCCCACCACCCCTAAGATACCAGCAGAGGAGAAAAAGATCAAGAGGCGCTCATTAAAGGTAGACTTCGTAAAGTTCAGCTCCTGCTGCAAGGCGGTTTAGCATTTCAGGTTAACAGGGTTCACATGTAGCCTGAAAGTCTGGAAGAAGTACGATATTTTTTGCCTTTGATGTTTTCCAGGTCTGGATAAATATGGAAAAACTTTAGCTTTTCTAGACTTTATCGCCTATTTTCCACTCCCTACAAAGTAAATGCCCACATTTACAAAATTAAATTAGTCAAATAAACTGGTGAGTAAGAATATGGCGGCCATGCTGACTTACAGCTGATGTTGAACAACTTCAGTAAAACATTTAATTGCAATCATATTTCCAAAAATTAAAATGCATAAAATAAAATGTCATATCCTAGCAAATATTTAATCCGTGCACCCTATTGCACACACTAATGCATTGGAGATTGTATGCAATTCTGTATATTTTGCGGTATTTGCTAAGACATTTTGATTTATCTATCAAAAGTGACAATAGATACAATATTTCTTTTGTTGGTGCTGTTAGGAAAACAGCAGCTGCAGATGCGACCCTTGTTTTGTTCATAACTGGAGGTTTTTCAGGATGATACTTGATCATTGTTTTAAAAAACTAATAATTTATTGGAATTGTATGTTTGTATATGGTAAAAATAGGTTGAGAAATCTGTAAAAGTTGGTGATTTCAAGGAGGAAGCAACTTTAGAAACTCTGCTTTAAGATTTTCTATAAATGTTCCTCAACTCTCAGTTTCAGTGTCTCTTTCACCCCCTGAATTAATCCTTCGGTTAACTGATTATGTCTGATTGCAGAGTTTACAGGAGCAAGAAGAGCGGTTACGGCTGCGGCAGGAGAAGGAACGGCAGAAGGAAGAAGCCAAAGCTGCAAAGGAAAAGAAGAAAGAAGAGGCTCGCAAGCTCAAAGAGGAGAAAGAAAGGGAAAAACGGGAGAAGAAGGAAAAGGAGGAGCGGGAAAAACGAGAAAAAAAGGAGAAGGAAGAGAAGGAAAAGGCAGAGAGGCTAAAAGCAAAAGAGGAGCTGCGGAAGTCTAAGCTTGAGTAAATATAAAGACATGTTAGGGTTTTTTTTTGTTTTGTTGTTGTTTTTCACAAATTTCATGTTGTTTATCTTCCTCAGGGCAAAGCTGGAGGAGAAACGGAAGAAGGAAGAGGAAAAGCGAATGAAGGAAGAAGAGAAACGGTTGAAAGAAGAGAAAGATGTAGGTCTTTGTAGAAACGAATGTGATGAAGTTGGTTAATATTTAATGTTTGACTGTTTTCTTTCTGGTTCCAGCGCCTAAAAGCTGAGAAAGCAGAAATTACTCGGTTTCTACAGAAACCCAAAGTCCAGCAGGCCCCAAAGGTCAGTAGGTCACCTTTATTACAGTTTAGAGTCTCATGTTCATCATCATTACCCTCTTGGACTCTGAATTTGTTTCTAAGTGCTTTCCGTCCCTCTCGTCTCCTCAGACTCTCGCAGCTGCGTGTGGGAAGTTTGCTCCGTTTGAAATTAAAGAGAACATGTCTCTGGCGCCTCTGTGTCGGGTTCAGTGTGACGACTCGGTTCTGGAGGAGCTGGACCGGTGTTTGCTAAAACCTGCCGAAAACCTCAACGCACTGAAAGACTGGATCGGACAAAAACCCAGACGGTCGGGACGCACCGAACGCAGACAAGCGGACACGCTCGGGTGAGAACGGAGACGCTCGGTGACCTGGTCCAGAAAACGATGAGGGCGGATTCACCCATTTACATCCCGAGGGTTTGATCTGTAGCTTAAGAATCAGACGCTCTGACAGAGTAGATACCAGGACTTTGTGGTTGTAGGACCTTTTCTAGTTAAAGTCCTTTTTTGGTGTTTTCTTCTTTATTTTTTAGTGTCATCGTTGCTGCGTCTCTTGCTCTGCTGACTAAATAATCTGTTGCTTTTTCAAATAAGCTCACATAACCAAAGGTCATACTGCCCAGAACTGATGAGTAAAAACAAATGGCAATTAAAAAAAAAAAGTTTCTAAGGAACCTTTTTATTAAAAAAAATTGAGTGAATTGAATCACTAGATTATTTGTTTGAACCCTAGACTGCATAGACGAAACTCAACTATTGCAAAATATTAAATGAAGCCGCTTATTGTTTATAAAGTTAAAAAAAAATATTTGAGACTCTGTAAGAAATACAAACAAGCAAATTGAAGTTATGAGTGTGATCCTTAGCCCTTCATTTAAATTATAATAATGGAACGTTTATCAGGATTTGAGTTCACATCTAGTTTATTTAGGAATCAACATTTTCTACTCATGAAATGCGATTAAAATGAGCAGAAGTGACACGATGGGCCGCGTAAAACCTCCACATGAGCGGATGCCGACACAAAGTGAATTCATTAATGAAGAGTTTTAAAGTTGTCATGAGAAAACGGCGTCTGACATCACTGAGGGGATTCAGGGCCTTAAAAGGAAGCTCGTTTCTGTCGGTGTGTGGGTGTTAACTTTAGCTGCTCATCACGCTTCTCCTGCTGTGATTCGAATCTAAACTTTACGAGTCGTCCAAACCCCGTTTACGTCCATTAACTATGCACATACCATTAAACGTTTCTAAAGAGACTTATTTGATCTGGAGCGTTTAATCTTCCAAGTTTCATTTGGAGGGAATCTGCTGTCGTTCCAAAAAAAAAAAAAAGTTTACGAAATTAAAAATGATACATTTACAAAAGTATTTGACTTCAAAAATGCTGATGTTGCGTTATTACCGGCTGCGTTATGAGTTAGCAGAGCTGATAAAATGATCATTGTCCACTGCTGGTTTACAGGAGATGCTTGAAAATATGATTCAATCTTATATTTTTTGATCACTGTCCAGATCTGCTGACCCAAACACGTTTTGCTCAACATTTTGTTTTCCCTGCACGTTTCAGATGTCTTCTGCTGCAGCACACCTGATTCAGTTTAAAGGTTAATTAATAAGTTTCTGCTGGAGTTGAAGTAATTCAATAATTAGAATCAGGTGTGCTAACATTAGCAGTAGAGTGAGTCTCGTATCCCTGCGGTCTTTTCGATATAAAATATAATTGTACATTATAATTTCGTACTTTTAATCTCGTATTCCTCTTTTCAGAAGATGATTTTATTTTTCAAATCCAGATTTTAATGCTTTAATGAGTGAGAAGTTGAGGGAATTGTGGTTTTCTGCTGATGGAAAGGCTGTTTTTAAGATGGACAGATTTTAAGGGTCAGAAGTGCTTATTAGATTCTTTTGGTAAAACATTTTTATAGAATCTACGCAACTTAAAGAAGAAACGTGGATTGTAATTTATCTGGCTTCAGAATAATGTCTCCACCCTGACTTCACTTTGGCAATTTAATGATCCAACTTTATTTAAAGAAAAGTTAGATTTAAAGGAGGATTAGAAAAAAAAAAACACATTTGACTGTTCAGAGTGAAAGATGTCAGGAAAACCAGTGTTTTCTCCTCGCTCTGCTCCTTCAGGGACTGCATAGTGTTGGACCCGTCCAAACCGGACGACACTCCGGACCGCAGACGCTACGGACCGATGAAGCTGCTGCAGTTCCACGAGAACTACCGTCCAGCGTACTGGGGCACCTGGAGGAAGAAGAGCTCACACATCTCTGCCCGCTGCCCCCTCAGGCAGGACAAGGTGAAACTGGTTTCCAGAAACAATTAGTTATTTGAATTCAACAAGAAGTCGTGACGGCTGTTTTCTTCCACCGCAGGATTTATTGGACTACGAGGTGGACAGTGATGAAGAATGGGAGGAAGAGGAACCCGGAGAGTCTTTGTCTCATAGTGAAGGGGTAAGTGGACAGGAGTAGCTTTTGTTGTTCCACATTTTGTTTTAAAAGTTAAATCACAATTTATGAGTTCCTGGAAAGAAAAACGTTTCAAATTTGCAGTTTGTTGATCAGAAGTCAGCCTGCTTTTTGCATAATTACATGATCATCCTGTGAATGGAGCTTATGTAAAAAGCCTGAAAGCCTAAATAAATGATTTCCAGTTGTTTCTGTGCAGATGTATCCGTGGTGAAGGCTTTAGCGTGTTTTAATTTTTTTCCACTGCATATCATTCAAAGTTTTCTCTCGGATGTAAATTATGTGTTTCACGCATCATTAGTGTTTAAATTAACGCTTGCATTCTGAGTAACTACCGATCGCAGCGTAGAGTATATTTCAGAGAGCTTCACGTGGGGAAAATGTTTATTTTTTCA
Organism: Poecilia formosa; assembly: GCF_000485575.1. Lineage (NCBI taxonomy): Eukaryota > Metazoa > Chordata > Actinopteri > Cyprinodontiformes > Poeciliidae > Poecilia > Poecilia formosa. The sequence continues at coordinate 296,804 of NW_006800354.1, forward strand.
AATAATTTCACAACTGCTTAACTGATTTACAGGAGGAGGAAGAGGAAGGTGGGGAGGATGACGACGACGATGACGACGGCTTTTTCGTTCCTCATGGCTACCTCTCAGACGATGAAGGTGCTCTGGAGGAGGAGGTATGATTAAATCTTTTGCTTACTTTAAGTGAAAGTGGGGAGTTTGTCAGTGATTTAATTTAAAGGAGTCACTAGTCTATTTGTCAGACACGTTCCAGTTTATGTTTTGATTCAAAGACAAGAAACGCTTTAAATAGGAAATGAAAAATGTAGAAACTTGACATTTTCTAGGTGTCTTTAAGTCACTAGTAAAAAAACAAAAAAAACGTACACCTTCGCAGGACGGCGGCGACCTGGAGAAACAAAAACTGCGTCAGACGCTGAAAGCCAGAGAGTGGGACGAGCTGATGTCCAGCAAGAAGAAGATGAAGGTGCTGGAGGCCGTGGTCAGAGGCTGCGTGTGGGACGAAGATGGAGCCGGTCAGGAGGCCTTCCAGCCTTACGCCGTGTGTCTGATCGACCCTTTGCCCACTGTGGACAACAGCCCCACGCCTGCAGAGCTGCTGCAGAAGGGGCAGAGAGAGGAGCAGCGTAAGTTTAAAACGCATTTTCCTTTCGACGTGAAATCGGCCACAAACGTTCAAACGTGTTTGATTTCCTTCCTCGTTCAGCTCAAACCTTTTCAAAACAATTATTGTGAAGAAAAGAATGACTATGTTCAAATAGCCTGAGTGTATAGAGCTTTAGCTGCATAACTGGAACGTTATAATTGGAGTGAAATCATCAACAAAAGCCAACAAGGAAGCTGCAGCTGTATCAATCAATCCTTAGTTATTTATCTAATGTTTCTTGTGCTGATGGCTCAGCTGAATTGGCCGAAAGTCTTAAAAATACCGCAGCAAAATTTAAATCTATATAAATATTTTTGCACTGATTTACTCTTCTATCAAATAGTTACTTTGGACAGATATGCCTCCAATAAGCTGAAATATAAACCCGTCTTATGCAAACACGGCTCCTCGTAATGACAATTGTTAGCCACCAAATCTTTTTTTTTTAATCTATTAAACATATTTTACAAACATTTTACATTTTTGCATCGACCGCTTGGTGACTGTTATAAGTCAGGCTATTATTTAGTGAACTGTTCCTTAAAGTGTTTTTGTGAAACTTTAACTGCCTTCTCACAAGCTTCGTAACATTCAGGTGAATCCTCTCTCAGTGCTAGGTCAGCTGCTCCCCCTGCTGCACGGAAACCCCAACAGCGTCAAAGTCATCATCTCCGAGTTCCAGGAGTTTTATCGCCAGCAGAGCTCTTCCTCTTCCTCCTCGTCGTCACCATCTAAGCTGCCCAGTCCTCCGAGCCCTCCAGAAAACGTCCCGTCCAGGTGAAGAGCAGCGTTGAACTACATTTTAAGCGTCGGCGCTTTACCGGTAGTCGTTCTTGTTGACGTTTCCGTCTTTCTTCTCTCTCAGGATACAGCTGCGGCGCCTCATCAAGAGCAACGCCGTCTACGAGAAGCGCTCCTCCTTCAAGCGCTGCTGCTGGTACGTGCACGCCGACGTCCTGGCCCGCTTCGGCCAGGACACTCTCCCAGTGCCCTGCAAGTGGACCTACCTCACCACCGGAGCCCGGGACGAGTCCCGCGAAGAGCCCCCAGCGGCCACGGGATCCCAGGGAAACTCTCCGACCACGCCCCAAGCTGCCTCCACCGCCCAGTCGGCCTCCAGCAAGAGGAGGAGCGCCGGCAGCATGTCCATCACCAAGTTCATGAAGAGATGCAACGATCCTGAGCAGGCACGCCTCCGAAAAGCGAAAAGCTCCTGCCGCACGTTTTTTCTTCCCCCTGATGGGAAAACAATCTGTTAATGTGGCTTCATTGTTCTCTCTCAGGCCGAAGCGGCGGAGACGGACGGTTTCCAGGCTGACACTGAGGATGACTATGACGAAGATTGTGTCATTATCTCCACACAGAGTGGTGAGTTACCTGAGAGGAGCAGGAATATGTTTCAATTGTTTTGAAAATCAGGATTTTTCCAACAATGGCCTCCTTGGGTGTCCCAAGGCGGCCATCTTGTTTGACAAGCGTATTTTAAAGCTTCTATTTAAATACATTTTGAATTCAGGTCAACTCTATGACACAATATTAGAGTCAAGCTGAGTTTTTATTTATTTTTTTTAATTACAAGAACAGTCCAAATAAAAGAATAAAGTATTCATTTAATGAGAACTCCCAACACAAAAAATCATTAACATCAGGAATGTTGTGAAGTTATTGTTTTGGTTTAAGTTTACAGATAAAACTGTATAACTTGATGCTGATTTTAAAAGTGTTATCAGTTGCCAGACTTTTAGATGTTTGAGCAAACGACTTTGTTTCAAAGAAGGAACCACAGATTCTGAAGCTTTTTTCTCATTAAGTCAATTTTCTCCATTTTAAGACATTTTCTGGTAATATTGCATCTCTATTCTATTATTATGACTACATTCTTTGTAATTAAACAAAAAGTCTTTCTCACAGCGAGTGGAAGGGATGACAAAAAATAGTCACATTTTGAAAAATATTTTGTCATTTCTCTTTAAGAAAAAAAAATAGGGAAAAAAGAAATCAAAACTAGATCTGGTTTGAAAAAGAATGAAAGATTTTGTCACCCTGCCCTAGTAGGAACACCTGTGAGCGCTTCAGTTTTATACGTTTTCCAGTTACACCAAACTTGATCTGACTTTGCAGCTCCCAAGAAAGAGAAGCCCTCCAGACAGGAAGACTGTTCAATGGAAGTCGACGCGTCTGAAACTGCCGCGCTCTCCTCAGCCTGAGCCAATCACAGGCCGCGCTTCCTCTTTAGCTCTCCCTTCATGACTCATTATTCTGCATCCAAAGGGGACTCGAGTGTTCGAGCTGTGTGACCCGTCAAAGCCAGCAGAAGCCAGGCTGGGTGTTTTTGAAGTTCGCCTCTCCTGTTTCCCAACAAGGTGTCGCAGATGTTTAGAGAGTAAAAGTTGAGGATTGTGAAAAGAATCAAAGCAACTTATCAGAGTCTTATTACTAATGCCTGGGCCGAGGTGGAACAAGGGCAGAAATAAATGTTAAAAGAAGCGTTAAGAACACAAATAATCACGGTTTTTGAAACCACAAACCTGTTTTGTCTTGTTTGTTTTTGTTTTGCTTTTGGTCCAATTGTACATAGTTTATCAGAAGTTAGTGCTGGAAAACGAGGCTCCGAGTTCATCTGTACATTGTGATCTTACTGGTTTCATTCATGCTGCCTTCATTGGAAGGGTAGAGAGGTCTGTATGTGTACAGTTAGTTACAGTGTTGGTGTTTTATAAATATATGTATTTTCTGTATTTTCTCAAGAATACTTGAACAGGATAAATTCATTAAACATAAATAAAATTACTGCACCTTTTATATATATCTTTTCCTATTGTGTGCCAATTTTCTTTTGTTAAATTTACTAAATGATAAGTTCTGTCTAAAATTTAAAACTACAGTATGTAGCTTTCATAAACAATGTTTTATATTTGTTAAAACTTTTATGTCCTGATGCCAAGACATAATCTGTGTGGGGGAAAAAAGGGTCATACTGCAATTTGCAAAAATACACAGCTCCCTCAGAGAGGAGTGTCTTGGCGCTGTCAATCAAGTTCGGTTGCTCACACCCTTCCTCTTGCCCCTTTCTACACTTCGCACTCAATGGTCTCAAACTGCATTATTGGATGTGTTTGTTGGCCAACACACTTGAATTAATAAGCTAAACAAGCTCACTAGCACATTGTCAAACTAATGCTAATGTGCTAATATTGGAGCCAGGTGTGCTGAAGCAGAGACATGCAAAAGTTGTAGGACTGGAGTTTGAGACCACAGGGCTACAGCCAATTTCCCCACAACATAATCTGCCAGGAATGCTAATGCTAGTTAGCATGCCCACCAATGACGGAGGGTAAACGTTTTTTTTTTGGTTTTTTTTCCTGTAATAGAGAGTTGTTTCTCTGCCGTTAGCACAATTAGCATCGCCAAGTCATTCTGCCTGGCTTTGATTGGTTGTTTCTGACCAGGCGGTGTATTTCTGTTTCTTTATGCAGTAACGTGAGTTTTAGCGAATATGTAAAAAAAATAAAATAAAAAAAATGCCAGTCCATCCATCCATCCCTCCCTGCGACAGACTGGCGACCTGTCCAGGGTGTACCCCGCCTCTCGCCCGTAACATTAGCTGGAAAAATGCCAGTGGGATTAGATAATTACCTGGTTTAATTACTTAATAATGCTTGCCTTATTTTTTTCCCCCATTCTTGCAATAATACAAAAACAAGCCACTCACTCGAAGGCTCTTCTAAAGAAACGACACACACAGACTTATGATTTTTATTAAAGAAAAATACGCAGTAGGGGGTCTCTTCAGAACAGGCAACAGCACAACTCAAGGCATGACATTCAAATCACAGCTGCTCAATAATTTATTAAAGGTGGTTACAATGCTGATCAAATATTGAAACCCGTGTGTTGGTGGCAGGTTGTCGAGCTAAAACTGGAAGAGTGGAGAAACAAGCGGTGAGTTTCCTTCACAAACATCAGGATTTGGACAGAAAATCTTCCTCTTTTGACTGGCAGCTGCATCGGATGTAACATAAAATAAAGATGTTAAAATTATTCACAATGGTTTATCAGTCTGAATAATGAGAGATAGAAAGTTATCTACACCAACCAATTAGCAAAACAATCCAACCTGCAAGTTATGAGGTGGGAGATTGAAACGTGGAGATGTGATTTTCATGGAGAACGCGTTATTTAAATATTTTGTATTGTAGAGAGAAGAATCTTCTCAGAGTGAAGATGTTTTTGTTTTCCTTATTGAACTCAAACTTAACGGAAAATAAAAAGAGACACCGGAGTGAGGTGAGGCAGTAAAAAAACAAAACAAAAAAAAAAAACACTGTTGCAGCTCTACTTGGTGATTGTTCCCATACATTTAATGTAAACCCTCAACAAACACAAGACTTCAAGGTAGAATCACAATGTTCAACAAAACACATTTCAGGAAAAAAAAGCTAAATTAATAATGGAGACAACATAAGCTTTACTGATAATCCATAATAGTTTGTGGATTATTGCAGTTTATCCCCTTAGGGGCCATAACGAACAGATTATTATTACAAAATAAACCCATCTTTTGATTTTCTACAGGTCTTAAATGATCCTTCAAAGTGCTTTAAGCAACTAAAGTACAGGTGTGTCTCAATCAATTAATCTTAAGATTATTCTTAAATCATTTTAAAATTCCGGAAGTCAGACTCTTACTCTGCAGGTCCAACACATGTCAGCTGATTATTTCAGGCATTTATTTGTAATTTTGATAATTATGTCTCGCAGCTCATGAAAACCCAAAAATTCAGTTTCTGAGAAAAATCTCAATTTTTTTTAAAATACAGAAATAATTTGTTTGAGGAGATTCAAGACATGACACAGACCAAAGCAATTGGTCTGTGTCCCAAATAAATTGCAAAATTACATTTTGCAATTTATTTAGGAATTGAGATTTGTAGTGTGGCTTTAAAGCAACCCAGTCTTCCTCAGCAGAACCACAATCTGACTGAACCAACCAAATACTGAGTGCATTTCCTGTCTGATCCATGGATCTACTTTTTAGTAGTCAGACATTTCTATCAAAATACACTTTGAAAGTTTCAATGCTGATAGAAACTGAATTTGCGGTTTTCATAGCTGCAAGCTTTAATTAACCGAACTTAATCAAACCTTTTGAAGGTTTCTCTAGTTTATTAAGATGCACAAGCTAGCATCGTGACGTTAAGTACTGCTATTAATCTCTCCGCGTTCGTCCGGTCGATGTATATAAAAAACAATATTTGACTTCTGATTCATCAATGGTCTCGTGCTCCCACTGAGGCTGCAGAATCTGCTGTACAACACGGGAAAGAGCGGCACGCTACGGCGGAGCGCACGACAAACAGGCAGCAGGAGCTCACGCGCGCGTTTACAGTTACGGAGTCACGTGACGAGTTCACACCGTCGACACGGAGTTCACGTTGAACACTGACGAAAGAAAGCGGTCTGTTCAAGACTTCCATTAAACCACCGAACCGAACCGAACGATGCAACTTCTACAATGAGCCGAGACACCGAGGGGGGGGAGACATATAGACAAACATGTCCGTTACATGTTAGTAGTGTCTCTCCTTTAATACAAATGGCTGCTGAGACAAGTTGGAGGGCGACTGCGTCTCCGCATGGAGAGAGAGAGAAAGAGAGAGAGAGAGAGAGGGAGAGGGAGGTGTAGGTTTAAAACAAATCCCTTAGGGTGAAGTTGCCCCCGTGCTACTATCTTTAACTTTAAGTAGAATTTGTAAAAAATAAATACAGCACTACTTCAAGGGGCAACTTCACCTCGGCAGCAAGAGAGGAAGAGGGAGGAGGTAGTAGGGGTCAGAGGGCGCCCTCTCTCTGCTCCGCTCCGCTCAGCTCAGCGTCTGAATTCTCTCCAGCAGCTCCGGTTTGAGGAGGGCGGCGGAGATCTTCCCGCCTGCAGCGGCAATGTCCGCCTGCACGGCTGCATCCCAGGCAAACGTGAGCAGTGCAGCGGGAACCTGGAAGAAAAATAACAATGACGTTTATAAGACACCTCTCCTACTTGTCTTTTTTTTCCTCTTTAAGTTGCCTTATTTAATAACAAGAGCAAACAAGACGATGAATTAGTTACAAAACTTACAAAAATGAGTTCATACTCCTTCAACTTCCTCATATTTGTGATGTTACAACCACAGACTTAAATTGATTTTATTGGGATTTTATGTTAAAAGCTAACACAGCATAATTGTGCAGGATACATGGTTTTAATTTGCTTTTTCCCCCCCAAGTAAAACCTGCTAATATTTTTTTTTTTTTAGCTCTCAGTACTTTGATACCCCTAAATAAAATCCAGCACAAACAATAGCATTCAAATTTACCCAAACAAAACTTGCAGTTTCTTACAATGTTCAAATTTAGAAAAGTCACACCTTTTCTAAGCACAACTTTGCACCACGTTGTGCTGGTGAGGTATTACTACTAGAACTACAGAGGTCCCGTCTGATAAAGCTGGTTTGAAGTTCAAACTTAACTAATTTTTAACTCGCTGGTCAAATAAACCAGACTGATATAAATCCAGTCAAGTAGCACAGAGCGCATTTAGCTTTTGTTTCTCTTTGTTAAAATGAGCTGAGGGAAAATCAGACTGACACATTTCCATTAATCAATTAATTTATTTTCATAATTCAAATTAGCACAATTATATGGTCAATGGAAATGCGTACAGTTTTAGCAAATACATGAAAAAAAAACATTTACTTAAAAAGGTACACACTGCAGCTTTAAGTGTGCTTAGCATCGCTTGTTTCCAACGCGAACTTCTAACTCACCAAGTTACATTCGACCAGGGTGACCTCCTCAGACTCCTGCAGCTTTTGCCCTCCGGGGGCGATGAGCTCAAACGGCTGCCAGCCGTCCACCAGAGACTCCCGGACGAATTCAAAGAGCGCCGGCAGACGGTCCCAGGCGTAAAACGTGGCTGGAAAAGACGTCACACACACACCGCACAATTCAGTTCAGCTCGAATTAAAAAAAAAAACAAAAAAAAAAAACAACTTTTTTTATCCTAAAGGGAAATTAAATGCTGTAACTCTTTATGTCTGTCAGTGCAGCCACTAACACTAAGCTGTTCACTGAGGCCTGGCTGCTGCTGACCTTGCAGCAGGTTCCCATCAGGCAGTCTGACTCTGAGCAGGGTGTAGTTGTATTTCCTCCTCTCCCTCTGCTCCTCCTTCTCCCTCATGGCTTTTGTGCGAAGCATGGCGTTCTTCTCCACCAGTTCAGTTCTGGGAAAAACAAGCAGTGGAACCTAGCACCTTTTACACAAATGCTAAGGAACTCTTGACTTAAAACAAGCTCCTATTTCTTGCTGAAAAGTTACTTGTACGTCAGTTTTGTTGTATTTGCACCAGAAACGAGACCCAAAAAATACATGGAAAGGTTTTGTGTTTTTTTTTGTTTTTTTTTTGCAGTGACGTCACCTCTGCTGCTGCTCCTTCTTCAGTTCCTCTGCCGACAGGTTGTAGAACTCGGGCGGCAGCTCGAAGCGCTGCGCGTTGGGAGACGGTCGGAAAGCCTGAGGCTGCCGGTCCAGCTGGGCTCTGACCGGCTCTCCCCTCTGGAGGCGGTCCCTCCGCTCCTTCATCAGCTCCAGGGCGTCGTCGCTCTGCTCCGGCAACACCAGGAACTCCTCTTCCTCCTCTGATCCCCGTCAAACGTAAACACGGGTTACAAAATGTAGACACCGAATAAGCGTTGCTGTTCTACAAGTTGAATTTTTAAAAGGCTTTTGGTTTTATTTTAGGGAATCAGAGTATAAGAAGGGTGAATGTGAAAACACTTTCTTTTTTTTGTTTTTTTGGAAAACTCTACATCAGTTTTTCATTCCGCCTTCACTCAAACTGACCATTTTGTGTTAGTCTAACACATAAAATACATGTCTGTGGTTGAAACCTAAAAGCCATGAAGATTTTTTTTAACGGACTGGGATGAAAACAGCAGGAGAAATTCACCTTGGCCCTCCACAGGAAGCATAACACTTATAAAGCCCAAAGCCTGCAGAAACTCCCGACTGCCCTCCACAGGACGAACTTTTTCCTGTAACACATTGAGAAGTAATTTTTAAAATGTTTAAAAATTATTTTAATTCACATTGAGAAGTAATTTTTAAAATGTTTAAAAATTATTAAAACATTTTTTTTTCACATTTTCCTAGCTCTGAACGTTGGCTTTGAGCTCACCTGGAACACCTTGTTGCTAACTTTTATCTTTCTGTATTTCTCCTCTGATGGATTCTTACATATATTGTCAACATACCTGTAAAAAAAAAAGAGTCAGCTCAAATAAGCTTTTAAAAACATATATAAGGTAAAAGAGAGGCTGATTTGTGAGGAAGTAGCAGAAAAAAATGGATAAGGTAAAATATGAAATATAATATATTAAAGATTTACTTGCTGATGATGTCCACAGCTGCCTTCACTTTCTCTCTGTCTTTGTTAAATGTGTGGACCATCATGACAGAAGCCTCGATGTCATCCTCCTCAAAGCGCTGAGGGTAAAAACACACAGCGTGTTTCGCCAACAACACCAGCAGGATTACATCTAATCTCGTTCTGAATCACCTTATTATGCTTGGAAAAACTTCAGGCATATTTGTGCTTTCAAAGAGTCGAGGCTACGTACCATCAGAATGGCCTCTTTAATGTGCACCTCCCTCTGACTCTTGGTTAACGTGGCTCCGGTCAGAGGGCAGGTGAAGTAAACGCCGGACACAGAGAGGCAGGCCGGGTCTTTCACTTTGGACCCCTGGAACAGAAATGACTGTCAATAACTGCAGCTACTTTTCTGCTCATTAAATAAAGTGTTAAAACCAAGAAGAACGCGCTACAAGCCTGGACGTACCTCAGCCGTCACTGCATTGTCCTTCTCAGCCAGAGCCGCCGCCTCCGCCTCCAGCTCTCTTTTAACTGTGAAGCAAAGAAAACTGGTATTATTGAAAGACTAAACAAAACCTAAGCATTTCAGTGTTTGCTTTAGTGTACAGTAGCTGTGCACAGTTCAGTCAACTCTGTGAGATGTGTGTGCTGCAAGTTCTCATCATAATTCAGACTCTAGACTGCTGCTAAATAACAGCAGCTCTTCTCATAATATGTTTATATTTGCATCTTCTGCAGGTTTTTACAACAGGTTTTGTGCGTCATGGATTATCTCCACATTTTCATGTCAAAATCTACAGAGTTCTCAGTAAATTTCATGATCGTTGCTAAGGGATAAATTAAACAAAAAACAAAAAAACAACAACTACTTTTTAAATATGGATGTTGCAAAATAAAATAAAAAATAAACTAGAAAGTGGGTTGGATGAATGGATGGATGGATGGATGGATGGATGGATGGATGGATGGAAATAAAAATGGACAGATGTAAAAGAACATATAAATGGAGAGAAGTATAGTGGGAAGAATCCAGAATAAATTCATGGTGTGACAGTAGGACGGATGAACAGATTGGCAGATGAAAGAACAGAGAGGTGGAGAGACACAGATGGACCATTAGATGGCTGGAAGAATAGATGAAAGGCTGGAGGGATAGTATGATACAAAGTCTTTTTCCTCGCTAATTTCCAGACATTTAAGAATAACCACATATGAATTTTATTCCTATCAAATCTTTTAATTGTAAGCAGAGGATGCAGTGAGCAGCTGGCAGGATTGCTGGAATTAACTTTATTTTTGTTCTAAAAAGGAATTGCATTATTTGTTTAAATGTATCTCTATTGCTGTATAAAAAAAAAAGGTTTAAGTGGCAACATTAAAAAAAATCCCATCAATGCGACAATTTTTGTATTTGGTTAATCATCAGAATAATGAATACAATCATCTAAATTTCTAAAATAATAATTAGTTGCAGCTCTACTGTATTAACCAAAGCGGTACTCGGGAGCTGGGTTCAGGTGAGTCTGGGTTCAGGTCTGTGCGTTTCTCACCCTGGTTCCTGATGGCGTCCTGGGAGGTGTGCACCTTGAGCCGGGGCTTCTGCTCGATCCGGGCCAGGGCCGCGGCCCCTGCCCTCTGCGCTCCCTCGCTGGGCGCATGCCGACTCTGCTTGGTGCTGGAGCCGCTCGGCGCAACCGCAGGCTTGCTGCTGTGAAGCGATCACCAACATGTCATGAGTTCAGGTCAGACCTCCATGAGTTATAACACGTAACTAAGTTAATTACAACACAGATAGCACTGTTTCGTATTTAGTTATCAGGTGGCTTCTTTATTTAGCGATCTAAGCTTGTTGATGGATTATCTGCTGGTCAAAGTTAGCTGGGCGTTTCCCGCCGTCTTTGCATTACATTATTTATCTACTCACAGATAATAAAAAAGCTGCACATGAAAGCAAACATATGATCTTTTTTTGATTTTTTTTTATCAATAGTTAGCGCCGCAGAAAGCAATAAATCGTTATATTTGCCTTTCATCTTCCGTTAACTTCTTCCCGGGTCCTGCAGATTTAAATTTCATGTCCTTTTTAATGTCGTCAAAGAACTTCTTCATTTTCTGTCAATTAAAGAAAAAAACATCAGAAATAAAATAACAGCTCTACAGAGCAGAAAGCTACACTTTAGCTAGGAGATGGAAAACCAAAACAAAATTCATAAAAAAAACCTGCTTCCGCCTCAAGAAATAAATACGTCGCCCCCTTGTGGTGGGGATTGACCTAACTCTTAAAGAGAAAACCACGAAATCAACTGGCGGTACCGTGGAAGTACATTAAGCTAAATAAAAGCTATTTTTGAAGGTCAAATAAAACAAACAAACTAAAAATTTTATAGCTTCTTTTCGATATTTGTTTCACAAGGAACTTTCAAACCTGTCTTCCCCGGTTCCTCTTCCTCATTCTTGTTATCAGATATCTTGTTTTGTATTTGAAACAGAGTGACGTTGCTCTGTCTGTTCATTGGAATATGCTTTCAAACTCCTATTTCACAATTTGTTTTGGTAAAACGACAAACTTCAAGACATTTTACTGAAAACTACATGTGACAGACCAACATGCAGTACTTTATATTGTGAAGGAGAAGAAAAAGGATTCCTCTAAATTCTTTACATGGAAAAATCTGAAAAGCAATGGTGAAAAACTAAACTAGCTCTCTGCACTCTGACACCCCAAAATGAAAATAATCAAATTATTCTATTAGACATCACAAAAGGGGCACAAAATTGAACTTCTATATATACTTCTACTTCACAATAATGCACTACATTACTTTGTTGTGGTCAATTACAGAATTTGCCATTAAATATGTGGACTTTTGTGGTCGTAGTATGAGCCAAAGGACATTAAAACTTTTGAAACATTAGATATTAGACTGTGGTTCACAAGTGTGACCTTTTCTTTTTTTTATTCCACTTTAATGTCTGACTGACAACAGCTCTTGTGTAACGTAATACACATTTGATCAAATTTAAAGAAAAAACAACATCACGTTTACCGACACTTCATGAATAAAGTTATAACACTGTTGGGAGCCTGGGAGCAATTCGTCTGGCCAAGCTGCTCGTCTTCTGGCTGATTCTCTTTTATATACTCTGTAGTCACGCTTCTCAAAAGCATGTTATTGGTGCTGAGGATGAATTATCTGTAGAATTTTGCAAATAGAGGAGACAGTATTCCAGAACTGCTTTCTAGGATACTGCTCGGATCTTTTCCAGGCCGGTCTTGGCCTGAAGATCTACCCCAGGAAGGTGGAATAAACATAGAAACAGAACCAGAGAGACGTCTGTGTGTGAAACTCCAAGTAGAGCAGCAGTTCCTAAAACACCCACATCACCTTATTCACTTGTAATTTTTTAACAACTGCACCACCTAATCTAAATGAATGAAATCTTTCAAAAAGTAAAATATGCTTTCAGACAAATGTTTATTTACCGATTTAGAACAACAACAACGGAATAAAAAGGTACCAGAACACCTTGAAGGCATTAAGACGACGCAGCCTATGTCTATGTAATGTCGCAGAGCAGAGCGACCCCGCGCATGATCCAGTGATCTGGTGACAGGATGGTCGGCAACGCCACTGCTGTGATGTAGTTCTGGTCTGTTCGCCTCGATTTCTTGTAGATCGGACAGCTGTAAAGCTTAGGGTCAAGGGGCGCAGTGGATCTGATGGCAAACATGTGGATCACGGGCATGGGTGTGAACAACACCTTGGGCGAGGGCTCACTAAGATGGATGTTCTTTCTGTTCCAGCCGGCACCTTCCAGGTACAAACCGTGGACGTAAACTCCCTCCTGTTAAGGAAATGAAGTTGATAACAAACAAGTTTTTGGTTTAGTTCTTTCTTTTTGTTTTTTGTTTTTCCCCTTGCAGATACACCTGCTGTCGTTGCTCCTCACAGCTATGACTGCCCGACAAAAAAGTGGCAGGAAACTCACCGACGGTGGGGCAGTGATTTCATCCCTTGCCTTTTTCAAAACCTTGTTGTTAAGCGTGACGGTGTCCAAAGCCCAGCCTTTGTTGGCCCTGGTTACTTCTTGCCTCATGGCTGTGAGAAAACCTGTAGACATTACAGGGTGTCGGCATCAGTCAGTCAATTAACCAATCACATAATAGTTTTTTAACACCGAAAGAAAAAAGTGGGGGATGCGGGGGAAACGAGCTGCATGGACTTCCAAGCCCGAAAGAACAGAATGATGGAGTATCTTGTGTGGTGTTTGACAGTAAGTATAGCCAGAAATTTGAAGCGAATATGTGGGTACGAAATGGACATACGCTGCAGTGAGCTATGACGAGTTTTCAGGAGTTCTGCACTCGAGTTATTTCCTGAAATATCCTGGCAAGAGAAATCTTTCTTCTTCTTTCCACCTTGTGGACAATAACTGTAGAGTGTTTTCTAAGCCATTTAGTCAGAACGTCAGTGTAAATCTGCGTCAGCATAATTAAACTCACCCTGTGGATTAAAGAACCCAGTCATCCAGAAGGTTTTTGGTCTGCCTTCAGACACCCAGCTGTCGAACTGCTTGTTCCTCTCAAGAAGTTCAGTGAACCAAAAGCCCAAAGTGGAAGACTCCCAGGACATGTTCTTCCACAGGCTGGGAACGCGGGCATCGAAGATGTTGTCCAAGGCGTCACGGAGGTTCTAGGAAAGAAAGCGTAGCTCAGCGGGAAACTCATCCCCATGCTTTGGAAGTGAGGTGAAATGTAAAGTATTTGCAGTTGTCCTTTCAAAGAATTTGTGCTGGAAACGAACGAAAAACATTTCCAAACAGAAGTCTTACATCGCTCATGATTATAGTGCCGTCTATAGCCAACTTCAGGTCACTCAGACTAGTGCGCACCACGGTGATTATTTTCTGCATTCGATCCACTTCCTGACGCAGAAAGATGATCATCGGGTTTAGAGCGCCCATCTTCTGCAACCTGGCTTTGACCTTCATTCAAGAAAGTAACAAATGTCAGATTTTGTGGATTAAAGAACTAGTGCAATAACAAAAACTTAAAGATTAAACCTGACCTCATGTGGCACATAGTCGTCAGGCAATTTCTCCAACATGTCTTCTGCCATGTGGTAAACGATGGACTCACGAGTTGCACCTGAGCCTCCTCCACTTTCCTTCGGCTGAATGTTGGTGATCGTGTCCAACACTTCAGCGGACGTGTTTGCCTGATATCTATGAAATGTTTAAAATGCAGCAGAAATGTGACGCTAGCCACGTCCAGACGTCAGGGTTTCTTGCTCTTAATGGCGACGGCGCTTCACACGAATTCAGCATCTTACGTGATATCGGCATTAGAATGCAGGCCCAACGCTTCGGGTGCGTCAAGAGGAGGTAAGCTCTGGATGTAAGTCATGTACTCCTCAACTGTCTCACAAACAGGAATTCTGTAGCCCGTGTAGAAGACGAATGATGGGTCTAGCATCTTCTTACTGAACCACACCTGTAGTTAAAAGCATATAGTCTCACGTTTTTCGTAAATGTTACTGTAGTGGACATGTAGGAACTAATTAAGACAAGACTGGGAGTAGTACACGAGCAAAACACTTCAGCAGGCGTTTATCGTAGTCGTCTGTGACCCTTCCTCCGTATTGTACTTCAGCTAGCATGTATCGCACGGTTACCCATGAGACATCCTGCGGAGGGAAAAAAGGACAAACTAAAGAATTCGGCAGAGACCTTCAGACGTTTGGACCGTTTCTGAAACACCCTCACCTGCTTGGGCCCACAATCATCCAAGTGTCTCTCAACAAACTCCACACTTGCAGAGAAGTCGGCCGAGTTGAACTCGTAAGGTATGTTCCAACCCAAAGGTCCAAATTTGCGTCGTTCCTGTGACAAACCCCCCACACCCCCAACATCTTTAAATTGCCCTCACTGACTAGAACGTCAAAGAAAATCAGAAACTGCATACATTTTTAAAAAAAATATTAGATGTTAAATGTTTTTTTTTTTTTTTTTAAGAATCCAAGAATCCAAGCTCTACATTCTACTAATATCTAGGGATACATCATCACATTATCTAGTTACAACTTTAAAGCTCAACTAACAAAACAAAAAAAAAAACATTTAAAACTGGCTCATCAAGCATCGGCCCGGCATGTTTTCAGTGTCTCCTTGCTTAAAAACTCCCGATTTAAATGAAAGGAGGATTATCAGGCTTCTGCAGCATTTGATGGGTGCAGAGGACGTCATGCAGTCATTTGAATCAAGTGTGATGGAACAGAGCTGCATCTGAAACGTGCCGACCGGGAGTGCTTGAGGATCTAGCGAAAAACCTAGCTAGCTGGCAGTTAGGGGGAACTGATACTTTAGAGCCACTGATCTAAAGTATAATTTTTTTTCAATCCAGCTTGCCCAGTAAAGATATTTTCAACATTTTCAGTAGACTGTATGTTAAAGAAAAAAAGTTCTGGTTGTTTACAAGTTACTCATTTTGTCAAAGCAGTTTTTTTTTGTTATTTTTTCAAGAGTATTAGGGGCATACTAACTTGAAAATGTGTTTTTATAAGAACAGTCATATTATTACAAGGATAAAGTGAAAATAACATGAGAATAAAGTCATAATATTTCGAGTACAAGTCACAATGTTACGAGAATAAAGTCATAATATTACGGTTTCTTTCTTGTCTCATTTTGACTTTATTCTTGTAATTTTGTATTTTTCATTTTCTTAGCCTGGCCCTAATACTCTGTCGTATATTACGCTAATCTTAATAATGATAATAATAATAATAATAATAATAATAATAATAATAATAATAATAATAATAAAGTCATTTGAAGACAATCACCTGCACAGCAGTGTGAAGAAAGGCCACACCGTACAGCAGCGGCTTCCACATGGGCAGGTTGCTCGCTTCCAGCTGGTGCTGTGAAATTCCTGCAAATGTTCGTTTCAAGCCAGCACGTATTCCCTGTGGCGGATCGTTGGTGAACTTGATAGAAGACTGAGGGGACAAATAGGAGAAGGATATGTGTGTGCTTTAGTCGTTGTTTAAGTTACCAGTAGGTCAGAATGCAGAGCTTACTCTGCGTTACCTGCAGGAGTGTAATAGAGAACTTATTGTGTGGTTCTGTGGTGATCCACACTCTGAAAGTCTCATGCACGGTCTCAGTGACTGTGACCGTTTCAAGCAGCTCGTCCATGAACTCCAACCCCAGGTGACAATTCTGCAGAAGGACCCAGCCTCCCTGTACAACAGATCGAGTTAAATGTTCAATAAATCTGGCTTAAATAGCTTGAAAACTCTCACGACGTGTCGTAAGTTTGAAGTTGGACCCAAATGCAGAGACACGGACGTGGAAAATGAATTTGAAGGTCTTCATGAAAAGATTATGACAAGTCAAACTCACAAGGATAACCGGTTACCAGGGTCGGAATAAAAAGTCTAAAGGAAACAGCAGGGAGATACGAGGATTGCTGAAGTAGTTCTTAAATTTTCCAGTGGTATGAATCTTTTTGAGCCTGACTGTATGTATTCTTATTACGTGTCTATCTTATCTTGGTAAATATATTCCCAAAAGATCTGTAAATCTTAAGATGCATTTCCAAAATTCTCTGAGCAGTTAGCTAACCTGCAGTTGAAGGCAATATCCAACATAGAGCATACATACCTCCGTCATTGACGTCTTGATAAGCTTCCTTGCATGAACCTCTTGTCCTTGTCCCATTGATATTGCTCTGCAGTCTATAAAACACAATATGTACGTGGGCAAAACTCATCAGACTATTTGCATTGCAATTTTCTAGTTTTATCACCCACCCATCAAGCTTCAATCAATCAGTTAATCAAGTTTATTTGCATAGCACATTTAATCAGGAAGGCTGTTTGAGGTGCTTTGCATAACAAAAACAGAAAATTACAAAGTTAGTCAATGTTATTATCATAATTAAGCCGATTAATCAGTTCAGCCCTGAAAAGGAATCTACTTGAAGTGTCAATGTGGTCAAAATAATGTTATGACATGCTGTTTTAGGGATAATACAGGAAGCTACAAATATCCACACCTAGCAGGAGAGGAGGACTCACCAAGTTCGAGTCTTTTGGCAAGGGCTTCAATCTGATCAGTGGGATCGGAGCCCATAGAGAGGAAGCAAATTAGCGGTGTGCGAGCATCACTTTCCTCCCATGTGCCGTGAAGATTCAAGATCACAGGTTCGGCAAATCTGGCACCCATTGAGTCTTCCACATACTTCATGGCTTGAGACAAGGTTCGATCAGGGCACCAAGATCTGCAGTATGAAAAGGGATAACTGTGCTGTGTTGCATTTCATGTCTGAATGCATACAAAAGAGGCTAGCCTCAAAAAAAAAAAATCCCACCTTATTAGCAAAAGTTTGTGGAAGACGTCAACATAGTTGTATCCATCAGGTATCACACCTTCTTCTGGAGCATCGAGATTTAGCCAATGTTTCCAGCTTTTCTCACTTTGGGACACCTACAAAACACACCACTGTCAGCACCGATACAGTACGAGCTACAAGAGATTCAGGAGTAGGGCCTTGCCTGGTTTATGATATTAGCAAACTGTGACAGTTTGCTGAGTTCCACCAGGTTCAGCCACACCATATCCAGTATCCATTTAAATGGCTTCGGAGGGCAGGTCTTTAAGTCTAGAGCTGCACCACCTTTATGTGTTTCCAGAGATATTATTACGGTTATATAACAGCATATCATAACAGATAGACCAACTAATGACTGTTCTCATACCTTTAATCAGTATCTGAAACTTGTTGTGTTCGATTTTGTTATTCTGCAAGTCAATCTTCAGAGTCAACAAGAGCGTGAAGACAAACTTGTGGTTTTCATAAAGGCCTCTGATTGTGTATTTGAACACCTCAAAAGTCAAATATTCAATGATGTTTGCAATTCGAGTCTGGGTTTTGGAGGACTTTTCAGACCTGCAAAGGCACAGTCAATAAATACTGAAAGCATGTGCTAAATAAATAAGGTTTGCTATGCAAAGACCAGTCTTGGCGAACGCTTACCTTTCAAGGGATATGTCGAATACTTTGAGGAACTGACCCAGGGAGGTCTGGTACATGACATTGACCATGCTCATCTCTGTGATGAGGAAGTAAAGAATGCTGCCGCGGGAGGCAACGGGACGATATTCCGCCTGAGCCAAATTGATTTTTGCCTCAGCTTCTGCCGCCACACTTAGCTTTTCACTAACTTTGGCAGCAGTTTGCTTGGTTGTTCGCAGGATGCCGATCATGGACTCATCATCAACCAGCGAACCTTTAGTCACAAAAGCGCAAACAATCCATCGGGAATGAGTCAAAACTCTTACGAGACGCGTACACCGACAGCTGTACTACCTTTAGTGGAGCTGAGTTTGTACAGCAGGTTGTCTTCCAGTTCCTGCATCCTTCTCTTATTGGCGGTTACGTCCTCCATCAGCTTCAGTCTTTCTGCTTCTAGTTCCTGTTCAACAAAATCCAACCAGAGGTCAGCGTGTGTTACAGCAATGCTCTAGTAAGAATGACACTTTTTTTTTTTTTTTTATCAGCAAGACATTTTAAAATGGAACAAAAACGCTAATAAACAAAGCATGCACTCACTTGTTTCTCCTTGAGGATGACTCGCCCTAGCAGCTGGTTCTCCAGGCCTTTCATGTTGACAGTGAAATCAATGATAGACGTCCTGGCACTGACTTCTGGGGTGTATGCCGGGTTCGGCAGTTTGGTGGTTATATACAGCCGGAAACTATCCATTATACTTATCTCTTTGTCGCCGACTTTAACCTAAACCAAGATGGATCGAAGAAGTCAAGAGTGGAAACATTTTTTAACTTTTATAAAAATGTTTTATTTTTTTTTGTAAAACTTTTACTATGTCATAACAGTATAACAAGAGACAGAATCTG
This sequence comes from Poecilia formosa, assembly GCF_000485575.1. Taxonomy (NCBI): domain Eukaryota; kingdom Metazoa; phylum Chordata; class Actinopteri; order Cyprinodontiformes; family Poeciliidae; genus Poecilia; species Poecilia formosa. The sequence continues at coordinate 315,761 of NW_006800354.1, forward strand.
AAAAATAGACCTCCTCTGCCTCCTACTGTTGTCCTACTGCCATCTACAGAAATGCACAGCTCCCATACCAACCAATCAGAGCCAGGTGGATTTTAGAACTGGTAGGTAACAACTTAACTTAGTGTTACAAGAAAACTGTCTGCTATCATCGACGGCAGCCATGCTAACGAGCGAGTGTTCAAAGAAGGCTCTGATGTGGGGAAGAGGCTGTACGGCAGCAGAGAGCAAGGGGGAGGGTTTGAGGAGCACATACACGAGAGAGATTAGCAGCGCTAACAACCTCATCTTGACCGAGCGGTGCATTTCTGCAGATAGCTGTTGGACCACAGGGAGGAGGCAGAGGAGATCCAGTTTCTATCTCATATTAGAGAAAATTTTAACAAGTGTGTGAAATACTTTTTTTTTAAATAAAAGTGACCAAATGCAGATATAATGCACATAATCATGATAACTGAATACCTTAAAACTGGTCCCAGATTTAATGAAGTTTCTCTCAAGCACATTATCCAGGGCTGGGTCAAGCTCTTCAAATATATCTGCAATGAGCAGCGGACGCCCCAGAGAAAGACAGTCTTCCAAATGTGTACGGAAGAACTTGTGGTTGAGGGATGTGACCTGGACAAAAGATCAGAGTTTCACTAATCAGGGTGACCAAAGGGGGGAGAAAAAAAATCTACACAATTTAATTTGATTTGGCTGCTTACTTGAAGCTCATTTTCCGCTTCTTTCTTTTTAATCCATGACCTTCCTTGTGTCTGGGGATCTATAAGGAGGGGATATCTCGTTGCTTTGGTGACAACAATGCCATTCTGAACGGACAAGTCGTCTCCTGGAAGTCCCTGGAGGTTCCACTCGCTTATCTTAAAAGACGAACAGGAAAGCTTACATGGAGTTTATCTGTAACTGGTATTGACGTAAAATCAAACCAGATGCTCGCCGTCCTTACAGTCGGAGGATCCACCAGGGCAGAGATAATGTTGAGATTTTCTGAGAAGGGGATTTTGTCATTCAGGAGCTCTGCCTGCCAGTCCTTCAGCAACTTGTCGCGGTAACTTTGATTGAACGGCCCGCAGTATGAAAGGAAGCCAGTAAGCTGGAGCACATCCCCAATAAGTCTAAGAGGAAAAAAAAAAGTTCATTTATTTCCTATTTAATGCAATCAGTATTTTTAAGTAAGCCCCTGCCCTTGCAATAATACACTTTACATTGGGAAGACCCATTTTTTCTTTGTGACCTGCCTGTTGATTTGAGCTTTAAACTCTTTGCTCTGCTCTGTCCAGCGAACTTTCTCTCCACTAAGTCCATCGATCAAGGCAGACGCAGCCTGCATTTTATTCCTACACATCTCTGCGTCATCCAACAGGTCCTGAGCACAAAACAATAATTGTCTAAGGGGGAATTTTTCGGCCATAATTCGAGAGCACACGTCTTCAGTCTGAAAGCAGGATTTCATGTCCTTTGTTCTCAAAAAGACAAGTTTTGAGGTTTGAGAAAGCACGGTGACTATTCGAAAGAGAGCAGACATTAAATCCTGCTTTCAGTCTGAAAATGTGTGCTCTTGGATTATGGCAGAAAAATTCCCCCATAGTGCTCATAATTAATTAATTAATTTTTTACACTGTGTTAAATGCAAACTTTATTTTGAAGCGTCGATAATACCTGTTTCTCCTTCATGGCAGCATCACATTTAGCCTTGACTTTGTCAAACTCTGCTTGCTTCTCAGCCAGCGTGGCCTCAGCGTTGCGCAGCTCGTTGTTAGCGATGTTTAGGCGGTTCTCTTGAATGGCCAGGTTGGCCTGGACAAAAAAACAACAGCACAACTTAAGAAAAAAAAGCAGGAAGTAGGGAATACCAGATTTTTTTTTTAAGTCCAAGTCTATTTTTTTATACATAACATTGCATAAACATCGTACACCCCTTGAACATTTCAACATTTTGTCACAGCTTCCACAAACTAATGTATTTTAAGGTGTTTGAAGGAGAGGTAAAACTACTTTCAGATATAAGAACAGAAGTCCAGTTGCTTGCTACTTAAACATTTGATGTTAAACTTAGTTTATACAAATTTTATGTGATAATTCTTCACATAATAGTATATAATTGTACAGTGAGAGGAAAATTCTGTAAAACATGAAAACGCTGCATAATTTTTCTTGCACTTCACAATTATGCACTACTTGGAAATGGAGCATTACGTAAGGTCTGAGTACAATAAAGTCCCGTTTGTGGTTGAAAAGGTAGGGATCACTTTTGGAAGCCAATCCCAGCTAACTCCTGCGTCTTCTCCCCAATACCCTTAAAATAAGACGTAAAAGCAGAAAATATTCAAAAACTAACCTTGAGCGGCAAAACCTCCTTGTTAATGGAAAAGAACGAGGCCATGGCACGTGTCCATGCGAGCAGACCAGCCACGTTGCCGCACGCTTTCATGGCACTCTCCATTGTGTAGTCCTCCATTTCAAAGTATGGCTGAAGCAGTTCGACTGTTTCATCGTTGATTTGGTCCTTGGGGAATTGCTGAAGGGACGTCAAGAACCCAGGACTACTCAGGAGCTGAAGAGCAGGAAAAAAAACAAAAAACAATCTCATTTGCAAAGATAAACAAGAGGAAACTTCCTAATGCTATTAGTGGACCAGTGTTTTATGTCATTATGTTGTTTAAAAAGAGCACTTGACTTTTCCTTTTACCTTCATTGCTTCTATCCAGGAGGGCTTTATGCAGCGCCGTTCAGGATCAACAGTAACCGGGTCTAACTTTTTGGTGAATAAAATCAGGACACAGTCCATAATCCTCATGATCAAATGAGGAGGCTTAGCCAGTTTTCTCACTGTAGCTATGTCAGCTGGTTTGATGGTCTGTAAAATACAAAAGATTAGCACAATGCTCAAAGTTGTAGATACACAAATAAGTTCAGGTACAGAAAACACAGCCTGATTTTCAGTCGTACAACAACAACCAGACTATTAGCGTGAACACCTCATTTAAAAAATAAAATAAAATAAAAAATCTGTCAAGAGTGAGTAAGTTGTGAAGAGAGTCCCCGGTTTAAGTCACAGAGATCTCACATTCAGTGCAGCTGTTGCTTCTTCCAAAGCTGGCCTGGCTGCCTCCAGTTTGCCCTCAGCTACGGCTTTCTCCTTCTCAATTCCATCCACAAGTCTCTGGGCTCTATCCCTCACAACCTGGACCTCATTCTTCACTTTGGTAGCCGCTTCAGCACTAACCGTCACCTCTGCTAACACCTATTTTTAAATGCAAAAAAAAAAAGTCACGTGGCATGAAATTAAAACCTCAGGATGTTTTTTTTTTAGTTTTTTTTTTTACATAGTCTTCTTACAAGACACAACCTTAATAAACGATGATGAAAGACCAAAAATAAATAAATAAATAAATTGCAATAATTTGTCTACATATTAATAACAGACATGTCCAAACTCACGATTTAAAAGTATTTTAAAACATTTAAGACAGTTGCCTTACGGAGGGTTGATCTGGGCTTGTTTTGGAGAACGTGGGCACCTCGCAGTCGACCATAAACTTGTCTGAAGCTAAATCTAAATTCATAAACCAACCTATAACCGATTAGCTCAAAAAGAAACGACAAAAGTGTTGCTGTAAGGGCCCAGCTAAAGTTCTGATACTCGAAACGCTGTTAAGACATCTATATTTGAAGAATCTCCGGTTATCATTCCAACGTTGTGAAGCAGAGTAAGTAAAAAATTATTACATTACAACGTGGCGGTATTATAGATTGATTAATACTACTTAAAGCTGCTGCTGCTGATGGCGTGTGTTCAGCAAGCCTTAAATCAGAGGCTGTACTTGAGCCTGTATGATGACAGACAACCAGTATGTGTACATTTTTCCGTTCCTGCAGGGCACAAGAGGTCGGCCTGTTCATCATTTACCTCATCTGCTTTGATAGATGCTATAGCCAGCTCTTTCTCCTTCACTTCAAGATCTTTTGATAGTTGAGCCACAGACTCACTGGCCTCCTTCAGTTTTCCTAAACCTGTAAATATTAATAAAAATCCATCCTGAGTCATTTAAAAAAAAACAAAAAAACTTTTAGCAGTATTTATACATGCAAATTTGAATTCATTAAACTGTCTTCTAGAAGTTCAAAAGGTGAAGCTCATCCATAATAAACTTATTAAAAGCATGTATTTCTGTTAAGTAGCAAGGAGCAGTCTCGCCCAGCTTCTTAAACGTCTTACCAACATTCATGCGCTCTGCCAGAGTGTTGATGAATTCGTGCTTTTCGGTGTACAACGATTTATAACCATTTATGAAAGAGAGGTAAGACTTTGGGGTCACGTGAGTTCTTCTGCGGAAGCTGAAAAATGAAAAAAAAAAGCTTTGAGATCGTGCAACTTTATCCAACAAATATTTCAAGAACACGTAAAGTAAATGTTATTTGTGTGAATGTAAGAGACAAATGTGAAAACCTTTCAAAGTAACTTTCACAAGCATTAGAGACTCTGTCGTGGTATGTTCCCATGGTGGTCATCATTGCAGTCTTGACAGTGGGAGAACAAACCATTGGGAACTCTGACAGTAAATAGGTGGACACAGCTACCAGGGCCTCACTGGGCCAAGGGCTGTACCAGTCCATTGTACAGCCAGATATCAAGCCTGGAAACTTCTGACACCTGGACCGAAACTTCTGTCCCACCTATTAAAAAAAAACAAAAAACAAAAAAAAAACATTTGGAATGAAATGAAAACAATTTAGGTAGTGCTGTAGTTTTCAAATTGTGTGAGAAACAACAAAAATGAAATAAAATTTAAAAGATTGTGAAAACGTCTGCTACTTTTAATGATTTTAACTTACTGGTGAGAAGCAAAGAACAACGTGCAGATTCTTTTTCGCCCGCGCTATGAAGTACTCATAAAGGTTGTCGAAGGTTGGTGGGGTGCGAGGAAACTCCTTTTTCATGACTCCAACGAGGTTTTGGGTGATCTCTTGAATCTCGTCTTTTGCGAAAAGATTGGAGACCTGCAGGCAGGTTTATTTAGCACAAAATCAACCGGACTGAAAGCCAAAACTTACATCTTAGAATCGAAAAAAATTCTCTTACAGAATTAAAGTACTTGACATGAAACTTCAAAAATATTCCAAGGTCTTGCAATCATTGCGGGATCTCACCTCTCCTGAAGAAAGCACGTTGTTCAGGTGTTCGAGGAAGGCTTCGTCTTTGATTTCGTTGTCGGTGAAAATGAAGGTGATGCCTTTGCCGTCACCTCCAGCCACTTTGTACAACACTTTGAGGTCATCGTTGAAATTATTCATGTTGTACGATCTTTCGAAAAGCAAACGACAAATATTCAGGAATAGTCCGACCTCTGGTTGGACTAAAACAGAGGCGTCCACGTTCTTTTGTCACATAGGCCAAAATTGAGTCAAAAGTACTTACGGGCCAAGAAAATAATGATAACAATTATTTTTTGTTTGTTTGTTTTGTTTTTTACAACATGGATATTATTTATCGTAGATCCGGGACTTAAAAGGAACGTAACAAATTTGTTGCTCTACTGAACAAATTTATTTCCAGTAATAAGAACAGGATTTGGGTCACTTTCTTTGAAAACACTTTATGTATTCAGCCAAGTTTAATCAATTCAATAAAAGCTTATTTGGGTGCAGCAAAGTTGGCTTTTTAACAAGAGACTCTGGATAGACCTGGTTCTACTTATTATAAAAAACTTGGTTGTAAAAATACAAAATCTTTGTATCGTACTTAACAGCTTTCATTGTATGAAAATGACGTGTAATTATTTTAGCCTGATTTCAAAGTTGTATTCTTTTTTTAATTTGCAGCTGGGGGCCGAACAAAATCGCGCCATTCGGCCCTGGTTTAAAATGTTTACTGTTTTCACCTGGTCAGCGTGATCTGGAAGACGCTGTATCCGGCTATGAATGAAGCCAGCCGAGCAAGACTTTGTTTCCCAGATCCTCCAACACCCACAAGCAGAGCATTTCCATTGTCAGTGCGAATAATCCGTGAAACCTAAAGAAGGGCAACTCTCAAGTTAGCATTGTCCAATAAGCTGCCATTGAAAGACTTCCATCTCTGATGCTGGTTTTAAATCTGACCTTGACAAGGTGAGTCATTGCATCTTTGAAGAAAACCAGATCGAGGCTCAGGCCTTTTATTATCTCATTGTGCTGAGCCTGGTACATCTTCAGCTTGTCTGACAAGAACTCAAAATCTGGCACCTAAAAAATTGTTAATTCACACAGATCATGGGTGACAATTTTCATCTTACAACACCACCAAGAACAGTGATTAAAAACTGGCTCCATACCAGTTCATAAATTTTAGGCGCTTCAAAAGTGGCATCCTCGTCTTCTTCTCCTGTCGGCTCAGGTGCGTCGCGGAGGAAGTCCACAAAATATGGCTCGGGATGAAGTCCATGGGTAAGGTTCGAATCAATGTCTTGGATCGCACGGCATAATTTCTCCTCAAACCACTCTTTGTCTTTCTCGTTAATAAACCTGCAATGAAACTATATCTTAGGGCTTTTTATTTTCTAACTTTTGGCTTTCGAGTGGGGATCCAGAGAAAGTGAGCACACTACCTGTCAGCTATCACCCTGGTACATTCGCTCTTAAAAAGAGCCAACAGTGTGGGGATGTTGTAACACTCCGGTGCTTTGACGTTTAACATTCCTTGCCAAATTCTGGACAAATCCCTCAGATTGAAGATGTAGTGGAACTTCGATGGTGTGGGGAGCATTTTTATCTTAATGTGACAACATCATACAGTGTCATATCAGTATTAATAAAATAGCTTCCTGCATTAAAACTCAAACAAAGCACTGACCTTTGTCCACTGCCAAAGAATCCGTCCAGCAGGCACTAGACGTTTGATCATGTCTGATATACTTTGCTTGAAATGCCTGCATTCATGGAAATATCCGCAGCCAATTATGCCTAAACAACCAGGAATTGGCAAAAATGTTAAATGTCCAAAATAAAATAAAATGAAGGAAATAAATGCGATGGGAGTCCTCCCAAAAAGCTACCGAAGATCTTGTCGATGGAGTTGTTGGATGGCAGAGTGCAGTTAAAGATGGTAAACTGCCTCTTCAGTCTTTCTGGGATGTCGTTTCTTCCACCACCAGGGTGAATCATGGCAGCCAGAATCTGTACATCCTCAACAATCGTGAAATCTCCAGGTTTGTCAAGGTTGTACATGCCACTCATTTCCATCATCTGGCGCACAATTTCGTTGGTGATCTGGTTGGATGATGCCGTTAAAAAAGAAAGAAAAAAAAACAAGAAGAAGAAAGAATTCTGTATTTCTGAACTGACTCAGCAGGAAACACTGGAAAAGAAGCAAACATTTGCAAGACCTGATCTCCCCATTTGTTGACAACAGGCATGTTTATGTCATCAACGAAAACAGCCATTCGTCGTCCGCCCGGTGGCCCGTAGGTGCTGCCAATTCGTTTCTCAATGTAACTTTCAATTGTTCGCTGCAAGTAGAAAACGAGCATGTGCAAAAATAAAGAACAACAACAACAAAAAAACCCTATAAAATTCAACCATAACGTAAAAAAAAATATATTAGACCTGAAACATTATGGGCTCCGTGGCAGAGGAGAAATTCAGCGATTTGAAGAGGTCTGTCTCAGGATCAAACTTCTTTGCATAGGCTTTGATCATCACTGTCTTTGCTGTGCCTTGCTCCCCAATGAGCAGAACAGCCTAAATGTATAAAATATTGTTGTCTTACACCCATATATATATATATATATATATATATATATATATATATATATATATATATAAAACAGATTTGAATGGGGAAAACTGCCTTTTAAAAGCAGCAGGTATTACCTTGCGTTGCTTTGCAATAGTTTCTAGCAAGAACGAGGTTCTTGTGTTGTCCACATTTGGCACGAGAATGGAAGTGTAGTCGGGCACGTCGTCAGTAGGATAGACGTACTCCCCAACGTGTTTGTTCCAGTGACACCATTCTCCTAAAACAAAAGTTGTCATCCACGCATTTAAACCTCATTTGATTGTACAAATGAAAAAGTACCTTTTACAATTTTCCAAATAGAGTTACGAGCTACTGCTTCCAGCTACTGCTGGAAAGTGTGTTATTGTGAGCAAGTAAAAATCGATGGATGATGTTGATACAGTAGCCTTTAAGACTGTAGGAACCTGAAACCTATCCTAGCTGGTAAAAGGCAGAAACACTGGAGAAACAGCCACCCGTGACCCCAAAGGGAGTAATTTGACAAAAATGCAAAGACCAAGAACAATGGAGGTCACACAGTCTCGCCACAAATCTACATAACTTATTTTACATACTCCGGCTTACCGTTAGTGTCGACCATGTACTCAAATATAGTCTCTCCTTCCTTTGACATAGGCAAATCAATCTTGCTTTCATGACCTCTCATGTACTCTTCTAGTTTGTCCCTGCCGTCTAATTCCAAAATGGCTCCAACGCTCCACATCAAACAAAAGACAAAGATGCGCTCAAGGTGCTTGCTTCCAGCAAAGCCCGGTACTTCCTTGGCTGGCAGAAAACCTTCCAGTAGGTTAACCGACTGAAGGAAAAGAAGTATATCCAAATGAGCATAAAGCGTTACGCTAAATTACCTTGTAATTGTTTCTGTGAAATACGTGCCTGCATGATATAGTTGCACTCCAAAAGCTCCATTTTAGGTTTAAGATTTTGCTTCATGAACAAGTAAAGGTCAGCAAATATTTTGTCATATAAACTCAAAATGCTTTGCGCTTCGCTTGCGCTGCGTTTTTTGGCCCAGCCCTACAAAACAAAGACCTTTTTCAACTAATCAATCCACATGTTATGTACCGTTGTTCCTCTTTGGGTTTTATGAACATGCAATTGCTATGATTTGAATAAAATGAGCTGTACCTGGAGTATTGGTTGCCAGCTGAGAGCAGAGGAGCTCATGAACACCATACCGACCCGGGAGACGGTGGCAGGAGAGGCATTGTCCATGTTGTGCACCTCGAACACCAGCTTGCAGGTTGGCGACATAGTGATGCGGTCTCCATTAGCGAGGGTCAGAGTTTTGTTATCGTCCAGCACAGAGTTCAGATTCTCGATCCATATGGCATCCACAGGGCCATCTAAGACAATCCATATGGCTTCTCCTAAAAGTATATAATCCACAATCTATACTTTGTTTTTGTTTTGTTTTTTTAAAGTTGATTATATAACATGTCTTCTGGGTATTTAGCTATGCAACCCGCCTTTCGACCATTGACCGCTGGAAACAGGTACCAGCACCCTTCGTGACCCCACTAGGATAATGGATTGATAGTTATACAAGCAGTAATGTACAGAACACATCTGTGATTACTGCATAGAGTAATTAAGGGATTTTTAAAAAATCAAAACAACCTTGTAATATCTACAAAGGTGACCTTCAGTAAATAATGCTGCAGCATTGTTTGGTGATGCATATAATTTGACCTCTTGACAAGTCCAGCTGCCTTAGATAGTTTGGACATGCAGAAAGTTATTTGGATGTTGCACATTAAGTTCATTTGATTTTGGTCTACTCTTGTGTGTCGTGAAGGATTCTTGATTTGTTAAGGCAAAAAAAAAAAAAAAAAGAAATTTGGTCAATGTAACAGTTCTTACAAAATTAGACTTCTCATTACATTTCACCATTAAACGTTAGCACTGCTTAGGCTCACAAACAAACAACGGTCAACAACAAGTGCCTTGTAATTTGTTTTGCTTGTAAAATTCAAGCAAAATCAAAGTAAAGGGTGATGGTGGCAGGAGTTTATCGAGTCATCGGTGGGTTGTTGGCCTGAGCGGCACAATGTTTGTCTCCGTCGTCGTGTCCACCCGCCCTGCCAACTGGAGGTTGTCAGAGGGCCCGGAGGTGCTAGTGCAGCGTGTGAATGTGTGGATGAATGGGTGAATGTCTGAATGTAGTGTGAAGTGCTTTGGGGTCCTCTAGACTAGAAAAAGCACTATAATAGTGATTTAAATGGTAACTCTTTTACTACTTGAAGGAGTTGATTGTCACTAGTTGTTCCAGACCTTTAGTCTTATCTAGAACATGAGGTTTGATAACTGCTGAACTACACTATCACGACACTCTGAACTGATAAAAATTCGTTCACCTCGTCACACTGAATTCTTGGACCGGTTGACATGTCACCTAAGATTTATTTGATCAGTGAAAAGATTGATTTCTTTATGTTTAGGCATAAAACCCATGATCAGTTATGCCAGCAAGTGTGGGAAGAGACGAAACAGTGTCTCATATCTAAAATAACACTGACTTTCAAGAGAGCCGTCTTTTTTTTTCTTCTTCTTCTTTACAGAGAATAATTTGTAACATGAGAGATTTTATATTGCACGAGAAATATTTGTGCTGCAAACCCTTTTTGGCTTTGAGCGATCTCCTCCATAGCGTTGAAAAGATTCCATCTGTCCAGTCATTGGTGGCTGCATCCAGGCGGCCAAACATCTGGGGGGCAGTGATTGCCTTGGGGTTCATGCGCATCTCTTTGTGTGGGATCCCACATTCAGTCAATGACCTCTGGAGCATGTTGATAGACGCGGTCTTCCCAGCTCCACTTGGGCCTAAAGTCATCAGACCGTGGCGCACCTGCGCCGTCTCGTACAGCTAACATGAACATTTGAAGCAAAATTTTACGATGAAATGCACAATAATAGAAAAAAAAGTTTCTTATATAACAAGAGCTAAATGATACCTGGACAAGCTTAAGATTCCAAGGTGGGTGGTTGACAAGACCTGCTAGCTCAACTTGATGAGAAACAGCAGCTTGGAGTTCTACATATGTACTTGAATCCAGCTGGATACCAGGGAACAGGTCATTGATAAGGCTAAGGAAGAGGGGCTCATCCTCATCCACCTAAAATAAAGACATATTTATGTGTACAAGACTGAATCTATGCATGTGTATTCACAATACAACAAAATTAAATGAACCACGCCTCTTAGACTTAAACTCTTGGACCCATACCAGTTTGGAGAGATTCATGTCTCGCAGTACCCTCATAACAATGCTGGACTCTGTGTCATCAGGACGAGCTCTTTTACTAGCCCCAAGTGTTCTTAACACAGACAAGATATTCCTTAGTCCAAAGTCATAATGGACCTGACGAGGAAGACAGATTGAGTCCCAAAAAACGGCAGTTATCATGGAAGAAAAGTGTAATTGTGGACAACGTGTAAAGTTCCCACCTGTTTCGTAAGCTGTTCCTCACACAGTTTGTAAAGAACAAAGAATTTTTGAGCTAAAATAACATTTTCGTTGAACCCACAGCTGGCTAGTTTTACTCTCATGATGATCTGTTAAAAGAAAAAAAACAGTGAGGAGACGTTAACCAAAGCGCAAACAGGAGGAGAATTATTTCAGTCAAAACACTCCTAACCCACCTGCCTGTCTGGCACCATCATGGACACAGTCCTGAACTGCACTTTGAGGTTTTCAGGAAGTTCCTGACGACCTGCATATCCAGGGTTCTAAACAAAGAGGTTCCTTAAAAATAAATAAAAAAAACAAAACAAAAAACTGCATAGCAAAGACTTTTCATCTTTTCTTATGATCATTCTTACCATAGTAATAAACAACCCAAACTCTGGATTCAGATCCACACAGTCTCCGTCAGTAAAAATGAAACTGGTTTTGTGTTTCTTGCGTGCCGTCAAAACAATAGAGATCTGTTGAGCAGCAACGGAAAGGACCGGCAGGTCAATTCTGTTGAACTCATCGAAGCAGCCCCAGGAACCCGACTGTGCAAGGCCTAAAAACAGAAAATTGGCACGGATTCAATTTTCACACCATTGCTTGATTAATTCTTTAAATACTTCAAGATACCTTTATATATTCTGCCAAGTCCTCTGAAGTCCATCTGATCTGAGCAGTTGAAAACCACAACGTACTTGCCCAGGCACCGACCCATGTCTTTTGTAGTTTCAGTTTTACCAGTGCCAGCTGGACCAGCAGGGGCTCCCCCCATACTCATGCCTAAAGCCTGGGCCAATGTGATGTAACACCTAGGCAGACAGACGATAAGCAGCTTCTAGATGCAATAAAGATGGAAAAAGTCTCTTAAAAAGTAACTAAACCACATCAAGTCCCTCTTTCCTTGCCTGTCAGTCAAAGGGGTGATGACCAGACGATCTGTGCAGCCGAGAAACTCATTCTGATAAGTAAAGTCAACGTTGGTAATTGACACAACGACTTTGTCTATGTCCTCCTTGAAATAAAACCTGCTCTGCTTGAGCCATTCGAAATCGTTGATGCATCGTATGCGCTTCTTTACCTGGACACAGAGAAGGAGATACAGCTGGACGTGACTCAAAACAAGAAAAACCAAATGGTTGAAGTTAAGAAGAATCATTCAAAGACCTTACCAAGTCATTAAAAATGTCACTTTGGTGTACATGAATTGTGACCAGAGTCTCGTACTTGACCCGATCAAATTTGCTGAGGTTACGTGTGGTTTGTTTAATTAGCACAGAGAGCAGTTCAAGAAATTTGTTCTTCATGAAGGCCATGATCTCCTTGTCAACCTCGGCGGTTAGCAGGGCTTCTTCTGAATCTCTTGTCCAAATCATCTGGATTCCAAGAAGGCCAACCTAGAAGCCAGAGTCAAAGAGCCCACATAAACATATTCATTCTTATCAAAATCAAATACTCGAAAACTACAATGTCTCTCAGCACACTTCCGAGTTTTGGATGTCCCTGATGAAGCAGACAGTGAAAGGATATTATTGCTGGGACAGGAAAAACTGGTTAAGTTTGAGCTAATTTGCCTTTCTTTCATGTAGATTTTTTTTTTTGGAAGTTTCATTGTACACCACGGCTATTTAGTTCAGCATTGTAGTTATTTACTACAACTAAAAATCCAATAAAATCTCACGCAATACTGTCTTCACATGGTCTTGACCTGAGATCTGACAATTTGTCAAAAGCATACAGTGGCAGTTCTTGAATAAATTGTGTCCTGAATAAGCCCCCCAATAAGCCCCCCTCCCCCAACACAACCAAATACAAACCTATTCCCATAAAGCCTACTCTATCTTAAAAACAAAAGAAAGCGTTGGTATCGTGGTACCACCCAGTGGTGTGCCACCCTTTGCAGAAAGCCATATCGTCCATATCAAAAAACCCATCACTGGCAACTTGATATTTCTGTCAAATCACTTCTGACCTGTGCTTGGAAGTTATCAAGAAAAGTAAGCAGATCAAACTCTTCGTCATTTATCTCCCAGTCAGAGGATCTGATGACAGAGTGCAACGAGGACTGCTGTTCCTGCAGCAGCGCACCAAGCCATAGTTCCACTGCTCCCCGAGCCATGACAGCATTGTCCAGCTAAAACCATGAAAAAAATAAAGTTGATGCTATTGTACTGTACTATATGATCAGAGATAAAAAGCTTTAAGTTTCTTTTTGCTTTATATCTCTTCTGACGGTGGAAACTACTACATTTTTAAAACAATTCAAAGCCAAAATCCTTTTTACATAAATCACACAGTGTGATTCAGTGAACATACTTTTTTTACAATAGTTTTTTTACATTAAATGTATTTAAGATCAAAAGCAGTCAACAAAAAACAGACACAAATCTGGATCTCAGTCAGTCTCAGAATTGGAAAAACGATCAAACAAATCACTGAAACTCAATAAATATTGGGTTGACTTACAGGTAATCTCTCCCCCTCCTGTGAGATAACAGTCAAAATCTTATCGTACTCTGACCCATCAAATTCAACTTCATTGACGTTGTCAAAAACTCCAAGAAGATGAGCCTGAAAAATTTGTTTTTAGAGAATACTTTTTACAATAAAAACAATTATGAAAGAACAATTATTATCATTTGCACAGCAGATACATTACAGTAAAAACACATTAGAATTCTTGTGCATTTCTCCAACTCAAGAATAGTAAAGGTTTTTTTTTAAATAAAAATAAATATAAGATAATTATTATCCTACAAATGTTAATTAATATATCAGAAGCAGATAGCTTCCTGATATCTGCCTAAAATAGTTTGGCAGTTATTGAAATTTTGAATTAAATTAGTTTGTTTACAGCATACAACAAAATAATGTTTCCCTACCAGAATGTAAAAAAACAAACAAACAAAAAAAAAAAACAACGTGACATAAAATGAGAACAATAAAATATTCTTCGACAAGGCGCGATTATTGAAAACGTTTAGAAAATCCTTTCTTTATTTCGGCATGTCTGTTCTCACCTGTATTGTGTGAGAATCACTGGCTTGTCCAAGAATTTCCAAAAGAGATGGGTCAGACACGAAGAAGAACCGTGGGAACAGGAGCCTCTTTTTCTCCAGGTAACTGTATAATTAAGAAAGGAATATTTTCAGCACCAGATTACGTTGGTATAGTTAAACTCTGTTCTCATTTTTCTGGGGGAGGAGGCTAATATTGGGGCAAGCTATTTGTAAAATACCTACCCGGCAAGAGATTTCTGACAGAGCTCTAGCTGTTTCTGAAGGTCTGGCAGGAGCTTTCCCAGAGTAGGATCCCCCACGCAGCACTCCACCACATTTGGAAAATTCTGAGCTCGCTTCATGACCTGAAGCCATGCCTTGTCAATATCCTGGAATCGCTTTGCCTCCTGTAATTGCAGAAAAAACGTTAACTTTGCAAAGGGAAGGATTGCAGTTATCATATTTTCAGGTTATGAAGGCAGAAAACATGAACAGCACCTGTGGCAGGTCTTTGGCGATGTCACCCCCTACAAACACAGCTTCCAAATAGATCCACAGGTTTTGCACAATCATCCATAGTTCAATAATTTCCGAAGATGTTGAAAGCTTTGAGACCCAGTCCTGGATCTCTGCTTTGTAGTAGGCGCTGTACCTGTAAAATGAGACGTCACGGATCTTGGTTTAATACTGCTTCAGAATTTGTTTTTTTAAGTCGGGGGAGGCTTTTTCGTTTTTGTAAAGAGCCACAAAAAACAGTTTTGCTGATGACCGGATCATTGGCTTAATTAATTTATTCAAAAACTACATCTTGTAATAAACTCTAAATGTGATTTTAATCAGTGGTCCAACAGAACAATAAAAATAAGAAAAAACATGTTGATTACTGAAATTTTGCATTATCTAACAGTTCCTTTTTAGAAAAGTAAATGTCAAAATTTATGTCAGCAGCCTGTTCTCTATAAACAGAGCCAAGGCTAACAAGACTAAGTTTGCAACAGTTATACTTTTTTCCAATGTTGGCTCTCGAGAGCCAACATTGGTCCACACATTTTGTGACAACATGATAATCTGTTAGAAAAAAAAGGCCACGTTTTTTGTATGTGAAATTACCAATTTATGGCAACAACTAAAGATCCAGATGTGGCCCAGGAACCCTAAAATATCAAGCTCTGCATACAGTCAACACCAGAAAAAGTATTTATACTCTCTCATGCAACATCTCTTACATTAATTCATAATTTCATAAATTTGAAGGTTTAATTCTCCTGGGGTATTCATTGAGTTCATAGAGTTTCCACTTTCAGCTGGTAAGCACTTAGAAGTGTTTTCAAAAGTAACGTTAGCATGTTACATTGTCCTGGTTATGGATCTGGTTGAGGTTTAGTTTTAAAATGATATTACTCATAAGAAACATTATAAACTCAAACCAGCCAAAATAAATTATTTTTTAGTATTAATGTCCGTGATTATCAAACTAGACATGCATTCGAAGGTAGATTTATACTTCCAAAAGTTCATGCAAATTCTTTGAGCATGTCTGTCTTACATAGTGTCGTTTTCACATGGAACACCTTATCAAAAATGCATTGGAGATACATAAGAAGAATACATTTTAAACATCTTCAAGAAGATATTTACACAAAAAAATAACTATACCGAATGATTCTTCTTACTTTTATATTTTGCTGCACTGATTGTGCATTTTTTTTCTGAATATTTGTTTTTTAATGTATTGAAGTGAATGTCCTTTCGTAAAACGCTTTTCGAAATAGCCTTCGTTTTGCTTTGATCCATGGTCTCCATTGTGTATTTGTATCTGTTTATTTTTGCGGTTGTTTCTATTTTTGAATTCGTGCAATCTATGTGTGTTATGTACTTTTAGCTGTTTGTATTAAATGTGTGGACCCCAGTAAGAGTAGACTCACTTACCTATTGCTCAGCAGTGAACCGAGCACCATCAGACTGTCCTCCAGGATGGTAAGAATCTCTGTCGTCTCTGTTCCTCTCAGCATTAGCTCTCCTCTGTTCTTGAAATTCATCAGGCTTAGGTTCTGAACAGCCCACAGCTCTTTCACTTGTATCAACTTGGCCTCAATATCCTTCTCCTTTACAGCTGATATGCAGATATCCTGAGAAAGCAGCAAAACATAGGAGATAAACAGATGAATAAATGCAACCCTTTATCTAAGAATAAAGGAAAAGTAGGTTTATGCAAACTGCAAGCAGACCTCAATATCATCCTTGTAGGTCAAAAGAGGGGCCTCCATGATGTTCTGTAGGGTAAAAGACTCAGACTCCACTTCAAACTCGTGTCCAGTCAACGCTGTGATCCGATCCCAGTGTCTGCGGTTCATAGATTTGTTAGCCATCATTTCAAGTAGAGGGCATGACTCATTGAAATCATCGATGGTCTTCTTTAGGTCAGCGAAGGCCTGCCATTCCTTCAGGGCCTTGGGGAGCTTCCGACACCTACGGGTATAGATAATGCACAGAATACTGTCTGAATATACCAAGAAAGTGAAAAGAAAAGAAAATAAAACAGCTATGATAGTAAATACTTCACCTATTTTGGAAGTCCAAAAGCTCTGCGTTGATCTTCTCAATATCCAAACTTGTCCACAGAATTTTGTAGTACCCATCAATCTTACTCATCACCGCATCATACAGGCCGTACAGTTTTTGAAGCAGATCAAGCTCTTTCCTGTGTGGAAAATTTAAATACACCCATCATCTTGTTGCTTTGAAAGGCTGAATACACTCTAAAATATGCATTTTCGAGACTGAAACAATTTTTTGAAATGCTTTTATGGGTAACGGAAAGAAAGCTTCACCAACTTTTTGAGAAGCAGGCTATCATATTGTGTAACTGGCAAGCCGAGGAGCTGCTCCGCAGAAGTATAGGTGGTGAAATTTTTCCATAGGTCTTCAAATCTTGCCTGAACAAACACAAAAATGTTTAACAGAGGTTATTTAAAAGAAAAGCTAACATTAGATTTAACATCGAGCAGGATACTGATTGGTCACAAGGAATAAAACCTTATAAATTAATTTCAGTTCTTGTTATCCACCTTATACCCGAGTGTGTTGCAATAAGTCTAATTGCGGTAACTTTATGACAGCGGCACCAGCAGCAGAGTAATTTGTTTTGGTCTCTAGGCATTATAACTACAAAGCCAGACCGAAGGAATTTACACTACATATCACATGATCTTGGAATAAGATGGATGCTGTAATAGTTTTCTTTTTTGTTTAATTTTTTTTTTTTTTAGAAATGGGAACAGAAATGTTCAGAACTCTAAATGGGGTGACAAAAAACAAAGTTAAGTGGATCCTAAACCAATTCAAGTTTTCATTTAAATGACAGTGTCACCTGAAATGCTTGAAGCCGCTGGCTAGCCACTTGTGGAGCAATTCCTTGCACCAAAGGACCGTCCTGAAATGAGAGACCAAGAAGTAATATCACACTGAAAGACTATGTGTTGTAATTGAAAGATATTTTGAAAAGAGTTTAAATATATGCAGGTTACTTACATGATCAAATTCTACCATGTAAGTGCCGACATCTTCTTTGAAAACAGTGACACATTCCAGAAGGTCTTGTTTGAAGTTGGGTTGCATAATGATAAGCACCTCCTGGACTGATCTCTAAGAAATGAAAGATTTTTTTTTTTTTTTAGGCCAGCACAGAAAGCATTATAACATCTTAACGAAAATGAATTATTGTTGGTTGGGAGTACGAACAGCTTTAGCCTGAAGTTCTGTGAAGAAAGTGTTCAGGACGCACACCCCCTCAACTTCTTTTTTGGTAATATCTGCTTCGCTTCTGGTCAAAATTTCATAAGCTTCCTGTAAAATATTTTTTGGGGTTTTTTTTTTTAGTAATGACATAGAAAATGGTCAGAATTTATTGAGCATTGTTTCACTGCTTAAATAGACGTATGTGTGAATATATATATGTTTAAATTTCCAATCCACACATTAATTTTCTTTAAAAATGTAGCACCATTTCAGAGGAAACAATCAAGCTTTCCAGCTATATAAGATTTATTTGAACATTGCTATAAGGAAAAACAGCAACAAAAAGCACCAAAAGCAACTTTTCCTTGCTTTTTCTG
Organism: Poecilia formosa; assembly: GCF_000485575.1. Taxonomy (NCBI): domain Eukaryota; kingdom Metazoa; phylum Chordata; class Actinopteri; order Cyprinodontiformes; family Poeciliidae; genus Poecilia; species Poecilia formosa. The sequence continues at coordinate 334,101 of NW_006800354.1, forward strand.
CTAAGTACATATTTCAATTTAAAAGCGAATTGTGCAGCTCATACCTTGATGTTAATCAGTGTCATGTCAATATGTATTTCTTCCTCACGAAGCTTTGACAGGGTAGCCATTGCCTGACGCGCACCTTCCAGATCCGCCACAGGTTTTGACAGTTGTGCGCCGTATCGGTTTATCGCTATGGCGACGTCGATCTTTTTCTTCTTGTACTTCTCCTTCAGGTATTTACAAATCAGTGTTTTCCAGGCTTTGGTCTCGGCTATCAAGGTCTTCTTAAGAGTGCCTGCATTCACAATAGCACATTCCTCATGGAGAACCTGAACATAATTTACCGCGGAGTTGTTTGATGAAAGTTCTTTCTTACGCTTTAGAACTTAACGAAAACCCGACATCAAACAAGATGATATGTAGTTCTGGATTAGGTGGAAAATATTACATTGTCTAATTCAGAACTAAGCAGCACCTTTTAACTCTGGATTAGATGTTATCACTAGTTACGCTCAGTGTTAACAGTCAGGGTGTTTTTCTTTTACAAGAAGGGAAACGTTTTGAAAGAGCTGATTGGAGAATTTATTTTGTTGATATAAAAGACCATCAAGTGTCCCCAGTTAATGTTGTCAACTTCTGGTTGTCTTCAAATTTCCAGACTACAGCTTCACGGAATATTCACATATAAATTCATTTTATATGTGGATTTCTTAATATAATCTTGTAATCTTACAATAAACATAAAAATATTCTGTTGCAAACTTTTTACATAATGTGTTGGAATCCCACTGGACACTACTGCCCTTATTAATACTTATCTAATGAACTTTCCCTGTGTGTTAGATGTAGTCTAATAACAAATTAAATATGCAATAAAAACAAATTATACCAAGGACATTATCTAGTTACCATCTAAAACAAACCATAAGTAAGTTTACCTGTTGACAGCTCAATACACTCAACATGAATGAGAGGTTGGACAGCTTCGATTTCCTGCTCCACTGAGTCATAGTGCTGGATTTCAGACTTTATCTGGACCAAAGATGGTTTCTTGTCCATAAATTCCTTTAGAAACACATTTAGTTATATTATAAGGAAAAAAAAGTTCTTCTGGTTAAAATTCAACCTGTTATATTTTCAAAGCATTTTTTTCTGTTAACTATATATATTGGCTTAGTTAGTCAATATTCTTGAATGTCGCCCTCATACATTCTGTGAAATAAATTTCCTTAAATACATCCACTTTCGGATGATATTCGGAATTATAAGGATCAACTTAAAAATTAAGGAAAACAAACCTTGACTTTCAGGTTCTTGTCCACGTCCCACAGCATCTGGAATTGACTGAACTTCTTCAGAGCATCAGTGGCTAATGACTTTTGGGTGGTGATGGCAGTTTTTAGAACAGCAATAATCTTTTTAATCTCCTTGTGCTCAAGAACCAAAGGAAAGAAATTCTCTTTTGCTTTTTTGGCATAATGGACAGAAGAATAAAAAGTAGAAAAGCGACAAGCAACATCATTAACCAAATGCATAAGTAAAGTAAAAAAATAAAAATATATGTCATATGTTGTTGAGAACTTATATATACACAATGAATGAAATGACTGAGAATCTAGATGCTGTTAAATATTCACACAAACCTAATTTTTTTTTAAGAAATGGAAAAGAATGGAAAAATGAACTGGAAATACTAAACACTTGAAATGTGCAATTGTGAACATTTTCAGGAGCTGTTTACTGTTCATTTCCATGTGATGTATTTTCTTGGGTTTGCCATATACATTCTGCTAGTGTGAGCTTTGAAAGAAATATCTATATGTAAATTGTCTATTCCATTGTTTTTCTTATTTCATATTCGTATGTCAAATAATCATTCAAGTAGATTTTAAAATTTTGCACATGTTGTACATGAAAGAATAACAAAATTTGGAACTGGGTATGCTTGTATTAAGTTATATACGATGGGCATTTGTCGTAAAGTTAACAACTCAATGCAATGCAACACATGCTTGTTCAGGAAGAGTGGTTACTTCAAAGTGACTGACTCAACTGATGTTCATTAGTCACTGGGTTGTACTTTATTCCTATCCATTTATTTTATTCCTAATTAACACTTTGACTATTAGTTACCTTTTGCCGCAGAGTATTCCCAGCTAAACTCCCTATCCCATGCTATTCCTTTGCTGATTTCCACCACAGCATCAGTGAGTTGATTTATACCGCACTGGATCTCATCTATGCTGGGAATCATTACCTAATAAACACATACGTCAGATACAGACGCGTTAATTTACCGCTAATGTGTTTAGTTTAACTGCTATGGTAAATAAAACTGGTAAGTAAGAAGAAACTTACCACTGTGGAGTTGTGAAGTCGGGCTTTGGCTTTGATCATCATATTCACATTTGATCCAAGCTTCCACTTCTGGAAAGTACTAAAATTGAATATCCATTAATGTTTGTCTATAAGTGGTTCATCCAAAGTTTTCTGATACAAGTAGGCTGTTCCAAAAACTGCCATGCTTACCTTGTGCCACAAATTCTCTTTTTAAGGATATCCAGGGATCCCCTAATTGTCTTGAGGAGGGTTTCAAACACTTTTGTACTGAAGAGTTCATAAAGCTTCTTGAACTCCTGAAAAAAAAGGCAATTCCACATAAACTGTGTGAAATACTGTGTACAGTAGAATGAAACAAATGTTTTTCAGGAGGTAAGCAAACATACTCTTTGGAAGTTGACTGATGTGTCTTGGCCTTTGTGTTCGTCAGTGCCCCTCAATACAATTGCTAGCTCTTTGATTGCACATTTAACCTGAGCAAATCTGGTACTCAATTTGTCTGCCCACCCAAGACAAAGTTTCTGAAAAAGGTGAAAAGAAAACACGCAGACAATGAGAAAGCCAGAACGTTAAGGATTTAAAAACTACATAAGGAGCAATGCTAAAACTGAAGCTTTGCTCCTAAACTAAAAACATTCCAGTTTTTACTCATTACGGTCATGCCTTATTATGAGCAATGAGATCCGGTAGGGACAACGCGTAATCATCTGGAAGGTCAATCACCGCAGTCTCTGAGATTTCCTTCAGGACGGTATCAATGTGCACTTTACAAATATGTTGCGCCTGGGGAAAAAAAGAACAGGCAACTTAATGGACTTTGGAAAAGAGCATCATCATAATTACGTCAAGTGCAACATAGTCAATCATTTCTACATACAATACAACTTTAAATATTAAGACATTTTGGTTGTCAAAGGATAAATCTCTTAGCTTTAATTCAAATCTTCATAAAAAAAATATATCTATTTTTGTATCACTGAAAACTCTGTATCTAAAACTGCCAGGCAGAAAGCTCTTTATATTCAGAAACTTACCTTATTTACAACATGTTTGAGCTCAGTCAAAGCAGTCTCAACATTATCAAAGAACTTGTCCAGGAGGAAGGACGGCCACGTCACCAGCAGTGAGCCAAAGCGAAGGGCAACTTCGACCTATTGAATTAACACCGATATACAAGCATTAAAGAAAATTAAAACCTCAAAACTTTAACAATTCCATACATTTCCTGACTGAAAGTGAATTGAAAGGAAATTGCTTGTAACTTCCTTTTTACAAGCAAGGACATTAGTAAACAAGGAAGGAAGGACCCATGGGAAAAAGAAGGTCAGAAGGAATGATAGAGGGAGGGTCAGAAGAAACACATGAAATACCCAAAGAGGGAAGGATTACAGGAAGGACACGTCAAAGTAGGGAATGAAGGACAGGCGTAATCATCTGAAGAAGGAGGACAGAAAGAAGGATACAATAGGCAATTAAATACAGAAGTCTGGACATACAAGTATTACTGCAAATTTTCTAGACTGGTCTAGCCCTTGGTACTAACTAAAATTAAGCTCCATACTTAATCCTAGTTATTCCCATACTTAACACTGAATTTACAAAATACTTACATTTTTAACTTTTGAAGCAAGCAAGCTGCTTAAGTCATCACGAATGCTGACACAGGTGGATTCATACTCTTCCAAAATGGTCTAAAAAAAAAAAAGGCATTCAAGTGACTTTGTATCAGGTTATTACAATCCTTGTTTCACTACTGTAGTGAAACAGCTAAAAATGTACTTTACCTTAAGCCTTAGGTGACTGTCCTGCAACTTTCTTTCCATATTGAGAAGAGCTAACGCCTGCTTTGGAACCTCTAGACCCATGCTTAACAAACACTTTGTGTCCCAAATGACCTCAGTTATTTTTGGATCAAAGTTAGCCAAAAACCTTTTGGTCTTATGGTGACGCACCAGCAGAGTATGATTCAGGACTGTCACGAAGAGCAGAAAAAGTGCCAAAATGTGTCCTATAAGAAATACGCCAGCGCTTTGCAAGAAACTAGGGACTTACTGTGATCTAGTTTGGAAACATCATCCTTCCATGTCTGGTATTGGATACATTCAAACTCCACCAGTAAGGCTGCAGTTTGATTGTACAGTCTGAGCACTTTTTTCCCATCGGCACTTGACAGAACATCCGAGTTTTCCTTTTAAGGAAGAAAGACCAATCAATAGCAAGGAAACACACAACCTCTTATTACCTTTTATAAATGTTGACCCACTTTAATGAATAAAATGGGTTCGTAAATCCTTTGAAAAAGGTGCCTGGCCCAACCAATTCTGCCAGCCACTGGAGGCATGTTTCTAGCAACCGGAGGATCCTTCTGCTCCTTTTCAAAGAGCTACAAGCAAAAAGGTCGAAATTGTTTCATTCTTAAGTTACAGTTTGCATCAATGTTTTGCTAATTTCTATCAAACTGGAAACCTTTGTGATATTATCCACTTCTGTGATGTAGCACTGGAGAACATTATGCAAAATGTTGAAAGTTTGTGTCTCCAGACAAGAAAGCCTCAGTTTCTGAAACCTATGAAAAAGGAAAGTTAATAGAATTATATTACAATAAAAATAAAATGACAGTAAACGTTTGCAATGCGGTTTACTAACCGCTGTAGAAGTGCCAGAGCTTGCTGCGATGAGTAGATTTTTGAGAAGCATGAACTCATGAACACCTGGAGTTTGTTCTGTATACATGAACAGGGAGACATTTAAATTTCAACGAACTTTCAGCCTCAAGCTGCGAAACCAATAACACTCATCTGCTTTGAGACAGTACATCACCAGTCATCCTTCTTTCTTTTAACGACACTCTGTATGGTTTTAAAAAAATATGGCTACGTCAAGTAGTTAGCCTTAGACACTACTAATAAGTATTATTAGTAGCAATTAGTAGTATTATTATCTGTTAATAAGTAGTGGATATATCACGCTTTTAAATCCTTCCTCTTCACATGAAAATCATTCACTTATAGTCTATATAAAGTAGAACCGCAATGCCTTGGTCTGAATTCCTCGCCATTGTAGCTCCACGGACCCCTTGTGGACCCCTTACACGCACGTAAGGAATCATGCGCGTTAATACACGCTAGAATCATATCAAATGAATATATTCAAATGAATGGATTGCAATGGTGTTATTACTGTGTTTACACCCTCTCCATCCATCCCAACTACCTACAATATGGAGCACAGTTTAACTATAGTGTCCATTAATGTCAGATACCAATGAAAAATTCCACGGCAAATTGGGTGACGTCACACAAAAGAAAAATATTATAGTGAATAGAGAAAAATGAACACAACTAAATATGAAAAAGTGTATTTTGCATGATATGTCCCCTTTAACTTAATTACTGATCATTTTCAACACTTGGCTCAACCAAAAACTTTTTTGCAAGTTTCCACTGTTTTATTTATTAATTTTTTTAACAATTTATTTTTGGTGGTGAGCTTCAATTCTTTGAGGTTGGAAGGCCTAAGTACTATCACCCTAATTGTTAGGTCACGCCATACATTCTTTATCAGATTTATGTTGGTAATCTCTCTGGGTCACTCTGAAACAGGCTTCTTCTATCACAAAAAATGTAATTGAAACTTATGAGTTAAAAGATGACTTGAATCCCACACTTTTCAGTCAAGTGAATAACGTGTACCTTTATCGCATGAAAGACGTAATGTAGGTTGTGGAACAGACATACCTCAATGAGGCTGATTTCATTCATAAACTTGACAAAATCGCCATCAAATTCAGTCATCTTTGGAGACAATATGTCATACTGCTTTCTTTTCAAATTTGTGGACACATTCTGGAATTGTCTGGCAAGAACCTCGATGCCTTCAATCTTTGACTTTCCAAGAGACTCAAATGTCTTGAACACTGACATTATTTGTTCGATCTACAAAAGATAACAAACGTGTTAATTCTTGGGATAGTATTGTAAAAGTGACTTGTTGAGGAGCACTTGTTTTAAACTACCATATTTGTACGGTGGCTGACAGGTGCAAACACACAGCAGATGGCAAAATGAGTCTTGCGTAGAGTTTTGTCCCCAGTCTGCTCTGCATCCCCAGAACCAGAACCAAACAGGGAGAAGCAGCATTCAGCTTCTATGTGTAACAGGATGAAGCCTGCCCTCAATGATTGAGGACATCTGTGCATCCGGTTAACTGACAGCAGCGGTGCCGAGTATAAAAGGAGGCTGCTGTTGGGCCGGAAGGTGCTATCTAGTTGGCTGTATCAGGGTATGAAGAGACATTACATCTGTTGGCAGTTAACTGGAAGCACAGGTGTCCTCAATCCTCAGTCAATTGCACCACAAATCTGGAGAAAATCTCCAGAAAACTGCCAAACTGCCAGAACACAGAGCTCCTTCAAACCAAGGCTAAAAACTCACCTGTTTGGGATTGCTTTTGACCCATAACCTCTGGAACATTGACAAACATGATGTGTATTTTGATGATGGCACTCGACAAAATGTAATGTTTGTTGTTGGTTTCTCAATTGATAGCTGATGTTTTTAATTACATTTTTGTGCTTTCATGTTGTACAGCACCTTGAACTGCCTTGTTGCTGAAACGTGCTATGCAAATAAACTTGTTTAATTGATTGAAGATAGAAGTGCGAAAGCCCATTAGGGGGAGATGACCAACAAATCCTATTGGACCTGAACCTAAGCAAAGACAGGGAGTGAGGACTTAAAGGGATGACCAGAAGAAAAGTGGAGGAAGAAAGAAAGCAGTGTCTTATACTTCAACTCTTTTTAAAACACACAGTCTCTTCCAATATTAGACAACAATGGCATTTTTACATAGGTAATAATTACCTACTCCAGTCTCCCCCAGTGGTCTGGCGCATTCCTGCTTTGCAGAGCAAGTTTGCAGCTCTTCGTATTTGCGTTTTTGTTTTCTGCATTCAGCATTTTTCCTTTTGCTTCTATTTCATGTGGCTGCAGCATTTTATTTGTGATTTCAGCATTTTGCTGTTGCATTTGGGTTTTTTGAAGTTTGATTCATTCATCTGTGTGCAGCTCATTTTGCCCTTAGTGAGCGTTTAGATCTGTTTTCAGCTCGTTGCACCATTTGCACCGTGCTTACACCTGTCAGCTGCCATATATATTTGGCTATCTCAACAGTATCAGCCTCAAAGTTAACAATGACCTTTTTAAGTCTTTTACAGAAGTTCTCAAACATGCCAAAAATATGCCGCTCCGAAAGCACAAAGCCCTTTTCCTTCTGGTCTGATTTCGCCGTTAGCTTTTTTTCATGGAAGAAGGACCGATACTCCTCAAACAAAGTTATGCAGTCCTACGCAGAACAGAACAGGCAACAGGTAATCACTGCTGAAGTCAAGCCAAAGCAATGCAAGCGCACACAATAAGAAGTATTAGCGTCACAGTCACCTGCATTTTCCTCATGAGCTGTTCGGCATCTTGATCCCATATTAAACTCTTGCCATGGTCAGTAATATGTGCTCTGCACGCTGTAACCAGCTGATTTGTGACCTGGAAAAGTATACATTACCAATGTTGATATAATTGAATGGCTAACTTTTACAAAAAACAACTGAAATCTTAAACGATCATTATAATAACACACTTACTTTAATTAACAGCGATGGCATCTTTTCATTTATGTTGCGGAACAGTGGTACTCTGTGAACTAATTCAACGGCGTTGACGAGACTATGCACGCTTTTTATCAGGGATTCCTGGAATTATGAACAACTTATAATACAGAAGTGTTACGTGCAGACAAGGGTTGCAAGACAACAATTTCTGAAAAGGTTGAACTTCCTCTAACATGTAGTACGACTATGTGGCAGAGAAATGCACATGCATGTCAAATAAAAACTTGTGTCGGTGCATTTTAACAATTAGAGATCAACAAAGTGCATTCTTAAATTATGTAATTCCTGCATACAAAATGAAAAGTTTTTAATCCTTTTACTGAATTTAAATAACAACAAAATGTAAGTGTTTATAAATATATATGGTCTGGACAAAAGAAATTGGGTGTTTAACAGGGGCAGTATTTTGTATGTTCCAGGCACATAGTGCCATTTTATAGCACAATCAAGTAACTATGTTACTTTTAAATGCTATAAAAATGCAATTTAACACATTGAAATTGGGCTTCTGTCTTTTTAAGAAGCTCCTATTCCGACACTCAGTGTCGGAATAGGAAGATCATCACAACAGCGTTCCTCCTTTAAGCGGTTTATGGCCATATTTGGGAGCGTTACACTAAGCAGTTCCTACGATGAGCTCAGAGACACACAGTTGTCGGAGAGTATTTGCTAATTGCTGCTGCTTCTAGCCTGAAAGAGCTGAGTGAGGAAACACGGGGGGGGGAGGGTTGAGGTGCTCTGTGAGGCGGAAGCCTGGCAAAGGACTGCAACCCAAAGGAAAAGCTTTGTGGATATAGTCAACACTTGGTGAGATTGTAGGATCTCTCAAACATGCATGAAAAAAGTCAAAGGAACATGTTGTAACATGATAAAGTAAAACTAAACAAAAACAAAAAAGTCAATTTTAGGTCATACTCCCCCTTTAAATATATTTTCATTCAATGTATCATGACACGAGCTCTAGCTCTTCATTAAATTGCTTAAAAATACATACCGGATCATTGTTGTACAGTGCTTGCAAGACTTTCTCCAGTGTGGACAGGAATTTTAAATAGTCTTTTGACTCATTAACACGGTCTGTTATCCTCTTATCCAGATCCCGCCACACCTACACAAAGATATGGACTGAGTTAACGGGGTACGTTAAGTTATTTATTCCAGTTCTTTTAGCAGCAAGCTAAAACATCTTCCTGACAGAAATACAGCTTTCTTAGAACCTAGGTAGCTTCAAAACACTGAAAATTTTACACGGTGCAAAATGTTTTGTAGTCTATACTTAAACCTTGTTATTACCTTTATCATTTTGGAACGGCGTATGTGGAGTACCATTAGCACTGCATTGCACTCTTCACTTTTCATGTGGTTGACGATGGAGCTGAACTTTAAGTGCTTCTTCTTCCAGTATTCTAACTCGCTCAGAGGTCCCTCAGCATCTATTTTCCTCAACTGATCGTCCTCAGTCAGGACCTGATCATGACGAAAATAAAAAATATCACCGTAATTCAGCTTTGTATGGGGCCTTCAGCAGAATTTGATCTGGGCTCCATCTTCCTGCAAAGAGCTTCACTTCACCACCACCAACAACATTTCAGTAGGGATCTGGTGGGATTTGCTGTGCTTAAATCTCAAACTTTTTAGATGAATGGTCTGTGTTTCAAGCTTTTATGGGGGACACTTTGGAGGCTCTAACTAGTGATTAGGTTTCAACATGCTTTAGGCGAGGGGTGTCCAAAGTATAGCCAGGTCTATATTTGGCCATTAGAATATTTTTTGGGAGCGGGTTTCAATGTTAGATTATCTGTGACAATTTTTTTTTAAATATCTACTACAACACATAATATTAATCTATTTATAAGCGGGTTTTTTTTCTTTGCTTTTATTGTAATTTCAGATTACATAAGACTGCAAACTTTTACTTAAAAACAGATTTAAATGTTCAGATTTAAATGAGGAAACCGGAGTACCTGGAGAAAACCCACGCATGCACAGGGAGAACATGCAAACTGCATGCAGAAAGACCGGGGCCGGGGATCGAACTAGAAACTTCAGTGGTGGTATTTTTCATCTTTTTTTTCCAAGATGAAAAGGTTACAGCAAGTAAAGCGTTTTTATTTCCTTGTTGTGACGCTGAAAGTTAAATCATGGTGATTTCTGTCATATTTATTATTAAAAATTTGATTGTATTTTGAATTAAAATAATAGTTTTTTTTTTGTTTTTTTTTAGAAGAACAAAATTAAGGCCTGTTAGTTTTAACTTGTCAGTTTTGCTATGTTTGGTTAGCAGTTTAGATACCACTACCGGTCTGAGCTAACGCTACGTGTTTCTGTGTCTTGTGACATCTCATCCTGTTTAGATCACAGATAAATGTTTGTGACTACAAACCTGTTCAATCTCCTTGCACCAGCGCCTCAGAATCTCTTCCAGTCGCTGCACTTCCTCAAAGTCAGAAGCTGCGGCTTTCATCTCTTCAAGACACGTCAGTTTGGAAAAGTCGACATCTGACGGTTTGCTCAAATGAACAACACTGGTGTTTCTTATCTGAAGGTCTGGCAAAACAGCCAAAGTAAAGCAAAATAAATATAAACTGTACTAAAGTATTGTTTGAGTTTTGTAGTTTCTCAACATACACGTATTTTTCTTCTGTTAACACTTAGTCAACTTGAAAGAATACGCAGCGAAAACTGAGAACAAAAAAAAGATCCTACCATCAAGCGAGCCCAGAAAATGTTTAAAGTTATCCATGAAGATCTTTTTTGTTTTTTCCCCATGTTTTGACTGGTCCAACGCGCCCCAGCTGTCCTGTGTCTCAAGAATCTGTAGCAGAAATCCGTAGGCATTCCTTAGTCCTTTCAGGAGTCCTTCAGTGGCATCGATCACAGAGAAACAAATTAGCTATGAGACATTCAGAAAAAAAGAAAAACCATGAGAAGGAATGGAAGAAGCATAATAAACACAGGTAATATTATTTATTTTGATACTACTACACAATGGCAAATTACTCAAATACTTTTGGGAACTTGTATGTTTTAACATAATTTTTTTCTCTCTTTTACAGCGTGAAACATTCATTCTCATTCTGACGTAAAGTAAGATAACTTATTTTGCGCTTAAGTGAACACTTTAACTATCTACCTACTTTGCATGAAACGAACCTTAAAAACTAGAATAACTTTGCACATGCACACAAAAAATAAATAAATAAATTAATTAAACAAGTCACAAAGAAAAACTACATCAACTTTTACCTCGTGTATATTTTCAGGAGTCACAGGAACGGTCACGTCTGTTCGAGCAAAATAGCAGCAGATGCCGGTCAGACAGGTCTTTCTTAAATCGGCTAAAAACAGCCTGCGTCTTTTATCCAGTGCAGCAAGTCCCTGATGTGTGCGCCCACTTTCTGAAAACAAATGCAAAACGGCCCAAGCGAGTGACATAAGCGACAACCACTGTTTTAGAAAACTGAAATCCATTAATTACAACCCTAAGATTAGCTTAAGTTTTGCAAAAACAAAAAAAACAGGAGATGGACTCAGGTCTGACAGTGCAGACTTCCAGGCTTTCTGCATGTAATCCTACCTACTCCTGGGGGGTCAGACTCCTGGTAGACAAAGGAGATCGTTTTACAACCTCCAGCAGCGAAGAAACAATCAAAAGCAGCCAGCTATGCCGTAAAAAAGCAAACAAGCAAGCAAAAGGTGGTAAGAACAGAGAAACAGGTATCAAATACCTATCCAAGCAAAATACTAAATTTCTGAATTTAAAGACAACATCGAATCAAACCTAAAAAAGTGAAAGGAAAACAAATGCACGCAATGCAATACTGTATCACATATAATGCGTTCATGATGTTTGGCACATAGTCGGGCATCTGCCTGTGCTCGACAACTAAGCAGTTCGTTATCGCTTTACAGTACTTTACAGTCTCGTTACAAAGAGACTGTAAAGTACTTAACAAATCTAGGCATCACAACACAAAATGTATGAGGAAAAGGGGGGCAAAAATACTGCAAAAAAGTACAGCTGTGTATGTATAGTTCCCCCTTCAGCTACACTCAACGATACACTTTAAACCAAGACCCTTACGACCTCAATAATGATATTTTCAAAGTTGCCAAAGGACAATGGTGAAACTGCTGTCCGGACCGACCCAAAGCATGAGCGAACTAAGCTGAGTTCGGCCCCCAAACCATCAAGTGTCTCCTGTAAATGCTTGAACTTTAACCAGACGTCAACATTGGGTTATTGTAAATGAGAATGTTATTAAATCTGATTTGACAGTTGTAGTAAATACAAATAAAAAGATGCTAAATTATTTAAAAATCTAAATTTTCATCAAGTCTTTCAAATAATAGTCAATTTCAAACAGATTCACCACAACAGAGACATTATAGAGCCAGATCTTCCTCTGGCTTGTATTTGGCTTGTGTTGAATTACAAAAACTAAAATTCAACTAAAAACTGTATGTACTGTAGATCACAGAAATGCGATCAGATCTTCATGGGATTGTTAAAGATAATTAACTTGAGATGCTCCATTTCAGCTTAGTGGCATCGCTTCACATGTCAGCATTGATTTGGATTCAGTGTTTTAACACAATTCGACTAGAAGCTTAAAACTAAGGTTATCGTTCCAGATTGTCATTAAATTAGAAATTCATACCAGCCCGCAATCACAATCCAGCTACTCCATACAAAGTTTCCCTCCCTTTCATTGACCGATCTGATTGTTTTTCTGAAGGCAAAGCCATAAAGAAAGACTTACGGATGGAGAGTCTAAAACAAATTCCTCTACTGCTGATGGGGTCAAAGATAGCTCATTTGCTATTACTTCGAACATGTATTTGTGTGAAGAGGTGAGCAGCTTTCTCCGCTCCTCTCTCTCCTTCCTATAGGTGGCCTGAACAAGGCAAGAAGTGCAATTAGCAAACTGTTAAGAGATAAGTTAAATCTGCTGTCTGAAATCAAAAGGCCATGGAAAAGAAAAAAAAAATAGACTTACTTCATTTCCAAGTTTGCTTGCTTTTGATTTTTGTGCATCCATTATGAAAACGTTTGGAGGCAGGTATAAGGGCTTCCTCGCTGTTTAAAATCTCAGCTCTCCTTCTCCTCCTATGACTAGAACACAGTAGCCATATGTAATTCTGTGTTTTCTATTTCTTTACGAAAAATAGCCACACCAATATCTGGTGACCTCAAACTATGACGTTAAAGCAGAAAGGAAAACGGGCCTTCTGTGAACATGAAATGTTCTTTTAACAATTAGTTAAGAAATGTTGAATTATGTGCTTTTGCAATACATGGTGTGACCTGCGCAAATTACACCCTCCCACCCACTGACTGCAGGAGATCCACACCAGACCAAAACCCATCCTTCTTCCCCAATGTCCTGAGACATAGACAGTGGTTGGTATCAACTCCAGCAATAAAATGATTTAAAAAGAAAAGCTCACTTAAAAGGCTTGGCAATTTTTATGCATATTAACTTGTTAAACTTTTTTTTAATATATATATAAAACACAAGATAATTTGAGGAAACATTTACACCACTAGCAAGATGGTCTCAAACTGGACTTTATGGTATGGGCAACTGGACGTTGATAATGTGAACCGATCAGAGTCAGGATCGGCAATCACCAAAACAACCGTCACTCTATTATTTCATTACAAAATATCCGCTTAATGCTCTGCAGAATCGCTCTTGAACTGCCACCCTGCGCACTCTGTAATAATTTTTTTAACAAAATGTTAAAAAGTTATTCTTTTTCCTCCTTTCTAGCGGTTGCATTATGTTCAACGGTTAGCCTTGGCATAGCTGTTCGCTTTCAATACGATATAACTACTTATAAGAAAGGAAGAATGACTTTCCCGCTGGTCTTACCGAAACGTGACCTTCTCTTGAAACTGGAGCTTCTCTTGAAGGCATTTCTTTCGTCAATTCTGATGTTTTCTTAAAAAGAAGAAAACATCAGTTTTTGTGTATCCTAGTGAAGTTTTCCACCGCAACCAACCGTTACTGTGACCGTTACTGGTTTCAAACGGTTCATAAATCTCTTGACTGTCACAAGCGTAGCAGTTGGTAAAAATTTTGGAAAAAAAAAAAAAAAAACAACATAATTTATGCAGCCTTATGATATTTGATTTAAATATTTTCCCCGGCCTTATCATGAAAAAAAAAAAGATTTCCAGAACAAGGTGGATTTGTTTGCAATATTTGCATGTATACATGTTAAAAATGTGAAATATTTGTGGGTGTTTGCAAGCTAAACTAGATCTGAAGTGATGAATACGTTCAAAATAAAAAATAAAAAAACCCTGTAAAATAATATTGAAAAGTAAAGTAATATAATATTATATTTAAAAAAGTAAAAGTAAGTAAAGTAAAGTAATATAATATTATTGATATAATATAAAGAGAACCTGTATATATTTTTTTTCTCAGTAATTTCCTTATTTGCCACAGGGTGGCGACATTTGACAAGTTCATGCTAATTTATTGGGTCCCTGCAGCTCAATGTACGGTGGCTCACGTATCAATGCAACCTAAATCAGTTGCAGAATCATGGTTAATATGTGGCATAAGCAATAAATATGATTTTTTTAATTATATTTTTACAGTGAAAATATAATAAATATATAATAAAATATAAAATACTCTGAGTTTCACAGTTACAACTAAGCAAGCTCAGCAAAATATTAGGAACAATCAACTTGTAAGATGTAGAATGATTAACATAATGTGTCATTTCATTTTGGAAAAAAAGGCCCAGAATAAAGATTTTTGGTGTGTTTGATTAAATAAAAAACATTTATTTCTTTACTTTTTTAAAATATATATATTTTTATTAATGTACAGTACAACACTTGGAACAGAAATGTACTCAGCCCCATACACGTGGACTTCCCCATGGTGGGACAATAAATTATATTTTTTATTTTTTATTCTATTCTATTCTATTCTATTCTATTCTATTCTATTCTATTTAAAATAAATAAAACCACGATTTTAAGACAATTTGTGTATTTACTCAGGTTATTGTCTAATGTTACAATTAGTTTGATTTCTAAATAATTGAAATGGGACAACAACAACAAAAACAAGAACACTAAAATTTCAGCAGTTTGGTTCACGCATCTTTCAGTCTTCTCACGACTGTTAAATTTACGAGGAGCACTTGAAGGCAACACACTTCACGCTGTTGCCACGTTATACGTGACGTAGCTGGAGGCGTGGATCGGTGGGAGGCGTCATAGCTAAGCGTTGTAAGACAGGAACCACACAGCCGCTGATATTAATGCTCTTAACGTCAACGAAAGTCTGTGAGAGAGGTGAGAGTTTGTTTGTTTTTATTTTTCTTCTGTAATATTTAAACCAAGATGTTATTTTCGCCTGCAGTCGATGGATTAGCATCTAATATAAATGTGCTCGGCAGCACCCGTGTCCTATCATTCGCATGTCTGTGCT
Organism: Poecilia formosa; assembly: GCF_000485575.1. Classification (NCBI taxonomy): domain Eukaryota; kingdom Metazoa; phylum Chordata; class Actinopteri; order Cyprinodontiformes; family Poeciliidae; genus Poecilia; species Poecilia formosa. Next base: position 349,554 of record NW_006800354.1, read on the forward strand.
GTTGTTAAAGCAAGTTGATAAATGACGGTTAAGAAATTAGTACAGTGAATGTACATAATAGAGCTTTAAAAAGGCAGTCCTGCTTGTATTTAGTTTCTTTGCTATGTCTCGTACGAGGCATCCTTCCTGTGTGTTTGTAAAGCCTCAACTTGACATTGAGACAGAGCCTCACTCCATGAAACGTCAAGTGTTAAAAGTTTTAGGAGTCAAGTCATATGTATTGGCATTATGATTTCAGTTAACAAATAAAAGATCTAAATCTGCATGGAACATTGCAACATCTCCCCCCCCCGCCCCCCAGCATCATATTTCCATTCGTCTCCAGTAAAGGGAGTATTTCCTTCTCAAAAAAAGCTGCCTATTGTGGGTGTGGGCTCAGACGAACAATGGCAATCATTTAAGTAATTGTTTCACTTGAAAAATTAATTGCTGGATGTTGAGCTGTCGCCAGTTCTGTCAGTTCATCTTATTGTAACTTAGCCTCTATTTTGTTTCCTTCTTAAAACTTCAGTTAGACTTGGAGTTAAATGGATTTAGATCTCCTCTTGAAATACAATTTAGTCCAGTGGTTGCCTGATTGGAAGTCACAATAACAACAACAACTCAAATACATGTTCTTATTGTTTTTTGTTTTGGCAGAGTTCATCCAAATCATTACTGATCATGGACCCAAACACCAGTGGACTTGTGCAGAAGTTGGCCGAGGCGGGCCAGTCTCACCTCCTCCAGTTCTGGAAGGAGCTGAGCACCAAAGAGCAGCAGGAACTTTTCCAGGATCTTCAGGGAATGGACTTCCTGGAGATCAACAAATTCTTCAAGAGCGCCATGGAGACGTCCAGCAGCACCAAACACGAGAAGATGGACGGGCGCATGGAGCCGGTGCCCCGGGAGGTACTCGGGAGTGTGACAAGGGACAGGGAGAGTCTGAAAGACTGGGAGGCCAAAGGTGAGCTCAGTCAGGAGTTTCGTAGGACTACCTTCCTCTTAAGGTGTATCATTGACTCTTTATTGTTCAATAGGCAGTAAGGAAGCAGGAAAAGGTTTTATTACTTTTATTACCGTTTCTTGTCTTTGTTACGATGTAGTAGCAAAATCAAAGATTATTGTCTCCACTTTCTGCTACCAGATAAGAGGCTGAAATCCAGTTTCTTTTAGGTCATTGCCCAGTCATTCAGGGAACCAATTTACTGGTATAACTCTGGGAAGCTTAATGAGATTAAAGCATCACAGGGCAGCCCAGATGAACTGAGATGGACGTGGGTTGGTGCTTTTTCTGATTTCTTACTTGAGAAAAGTTCAGAGAACCCACTTCCAGATTTCACACAAGAAACAATTCCAGTGCATCTATTTGCCAAAGCCCTCCCCGAGCAGCAGGAAAACCAGCCAGTTACTCACCGTATGCCGTTACAGACTCAACTTCGCCCCAGTCTTGCTTGTGAGTGGTTTTTCAAAATCTGAGTAATTGGGTTCTTAGTGTGACTCTGCGCAATTCCTGCGTTGCCGAGGCAATATGATCACCTAATGAATCACTTGGATTTATTTCTTTTATTTCCGTGGCCAATAATAACAGGAGATGTGATCGGGCAGAAAACATCTGGTTCTGATTTGAGGCCGACGTCACTGGGTTTGCCTCTCTTGACCCTTATTCATGAAGTCATCTCACCATGTTGTGACCACATTTGTGTGTGCAGGGTGTGGTGTGTGTGTATGTGTTTGTGCAGGACTCATCATATGTTGGGAGAGCAGTCAAAGTCTAGCTGACCCTCCCAATATGTGGTGTAAAACTTTTCCCTTGGCACCAGCCGCTAGAAATATCATTGACCGTTTTGTCACGTAGCTGGTAGTAAACTCGAGATAAACCTGCTGTGTCGGGTCAAATACGCTTTTGTTTCCTTTTTTTCTAAATATATTTGAAAGTTTCTGTGTAGGAGTTCAATGTTCACATCCTGCCTATGACGTCACATCTTCAGAGTTTATTTACAACTGATGGTTAATGGTAAACTATATGGATGTTTAGTTAAGTTTATCATGATTTATGTAAGATTTCCCTGCAAAGACAATTCAATTGCTCTGAAGGCATCCAAGAAGATTAGAGAGTTGGAATGGAAGAGATCGTAAATGAAGCAAGGCTGTGCAAGAGTATTTACACCTCTCCACACTTTGTCATATTACAACTACAAGTTTCAATGCATCTTATTAAGATTTAGAGTGATTAACCAAAAGAGTTGTGGACATTTGTGAAGTGGAAATAAAAGGATAAACCACTTAAAAAAAAAAAAAAAGTTTGGTAATATGCATATGAAGAGTGAGACTAGCATTTTTATTTTTGCCTTCGTTACTGTGACACGCCTTATTAAAATCTAGTGGATCCAACTGTTTTCAGTATAAATCCTGCTGCTCTGTGAAGGCTTCAGATGTTTATTTGAAAACATTTAAGAACAAACTGCATCATGAAGACCAAGGAAAACAGCAGACGGGTCAGAGGTCAACCTGGGCAAACATTTAAGGCAGTTAGGTTCTAAAACAGTTTTCAAAGCTTTTCATGATCTGAAAATGGAAATAATCGCAAAATCTGGTCTAATGGAGGTGTTCCAAGAAAAAAAAAAAAATGAACGATATATTTTCATTAACATCGCGATCGTCCGTTATTAGTCCAATTGAGAATATTTGACAACATTTAGACGTCGATGCTTACGGAGATAAGTTTAATATTCCCAGTTGATCTCCATCTAATCTCACTCAGCTTGAGCTTGCAAAGAAGAAGGGTCAAACATTTCAGTCAAGACTCTTTGGCTCTTTTCATGCAAAGACTCAAACTGTTGTGCTCTGGTTCCCCCTCAGGTCTGGACTGCATCGGTCAGAGTAAAGTGGCTGTCTTACTGCTGGCGGGGGGTCAGGGAACCAGACTTGGGTTCTCTCACCCCAAAGGCATGTACGACGTCGGGCTGCCATCCCACAAAACTCTCTTTCAGATCCAAGCGGAGCGCATTTTGAAGCTGCAGCAGCTGGCGAAGCAAAAGACAACAGTCAATTGCTGTGTTCCCTGGTGAGACTCTGGCTCTAAGACACGTTATTTTCTTTTCTTATCCTAAGATAAATAGACAGACTAAGTCTAGCAAACAGCCACCTGTCCTTTTTGTAAATGAGTCCCAGTTATGTTTGCGTGATGAATAACTGGGTCAGATCACTGTAGGCGCTGAAGGAAACTCGATCAAGGAAGCTGGAATAGGATTATGTCCCTGGACAGCAGATCTAAGGGTAGTTCACTGTCTGAAAAGGGAAAGTGGTAATAGAAAGAGGTTAGTGTTAGGTCTCACTCGTTATTAATTTTAAATTTTTGAAATCTGATATTTGTCATTCGCTTTTGTAAAGGGGAAAAAAAAGCTTCTTGCTTTTTTTTCTAATGTGCAGTGTCTTCAGTTCATGTTCAAAAATCTTGGCTTCTCTCCGCCCTCTTTATTTTTCTCAACGTACCTGCCAGTGTAACCCAAATAACCGAGTCTTATCTTCTTTCTGTGCTGCCTTCAGGTACATCATGACCAGCGGCAGGACGATGGAGTCCACCAAGAACTTCTTCTCAGAGCATAAATACTTTGGTTTAGACAAGGACAATGTAATCTTCTTCCAGCAGGGCATGCTGCCAGCAATGGACTACAATGGGAAGATCATCCTGGAGAGCCAGGGGAAGCTTTCCATGGCTCCTGGTAGGTCCAAATGTTAATTGGTGACTACAAGGTTAATCGATCTGACTGGACGGGCGTTTTTGCTTATGAGCATTTTCTTCAAAGCCATTTTGTGTGGTTGCGTTTCAGATGGAAACGGGGGTCTTTACAGAGCTCTTGGGAACCAGGGAATCCTGGACGACATGCAGCGGAGGGGAGTCAAGTTCATTCATGTGTATTGCGTCGACAACATCCTGGTCAAAGTGGCCGATCCCACCTTCATTGGGTTTTGTGTGCAGAAGGGAGCGGACTGCGGAGCTAAGGTCGGTCAAAGAGTTTCAGAAGTAGAAATATGCAAGGCATGATGTGGGTTTTTATTCATAGACTTTTACAGGGCCCTACATGAATGATTTATAAAACATGAGTCTTAACGCCTGCCTTTTAAAAGTATTGAAATGTACATTGTAAACTTTATAGGTTTCACTGCAGTATGTTATAGAGCTGAGTTCATGCGTGTAAAATCTGCAGCCGAACAAAGCCCAAGGTCCTCTCACTGGCTAGAGTTTCTTTCACAAATCCCACAGCTAATTATCTGCCTTGTTTTGTAGTTCCATATTATTTTGTCTCGTGTTCATATACCAGTGAAATCATTAAATAACAGAATGCTGAAGAGCTCGTTTGTACACCTCAAACAATGAACAAGCCTTTCTTTGACAAATCAGAAATTACATGTGTTCAACATTGGAGATACAGAAGCAAATATGAAACTTTCTCGTCAGAATTGGTGGATGTGTTGCAGAGACGTTCAGGACTTAAAATATGAATGCTTATGCTCCATTACTTATTTGTGGAGAAAGAAGCATCTCCGTATCGCATGGTTTATTGAAAGCAAACTTACTTCAGCTGACGCAGCAGCGAAGCTGTTTTCTTCCTCCTCTCATAAAGTGTCTTTATTTCGTATTCATGAGACAAGAACGTGTCTGACGTACAACACAAGAACTCAAGGATAATTAATGACCTCTCAGTGCTGCTAATAACCTGTGTTGGACGTGACGAGAGGGCAAAGTATGTCAGCAGTCGAGTCTGCTCCATTCCGATCCGTCTGTCCAGTTTTTCCAGTCGGTGCCAACAAGGACACATGCTCTTCATATCTTTCCAAGGAACAATGTGTAATTAAAGGTGTGGTGCGGTGTGCTCGCTGCACCTTCAGTAATTCACCACCGGGTGGAGCAGCTGACCTCGTTTTTCTTCTGAATTTCTTTCAGCTTTTCAGGAAACTTTTTCCTTCTCTCTGTCATTGAGATTACGTGAGGTATATAACTGTTTTTTTTCTGAGTGTTAAAGGAACAGTTATTAAGAGGAATGGCACATCCCAATAAAATAAAACCTTTTTTTATACTGAAAAGCCATAAAAGGAAGACGAGCATTACCAGAGAATCACAAATGGTCTGCTGTGCTAGACAGTGGGTATTTGTGGTTACCCACAAATTGACCTTTTGTTTCAGGCCAACCCCTTCTAAGTGTTTGTTGCTGAAAAGCTCAACCCTAGACCAAAGTGCCTCGTTCTTGTTGAGTTCTGCAACTTCTGCATGTTTACAGTCGTCCTGGAGCACAGTTTGGTGCAGATTTCTTTTTTTACTATTATTTTATCTCACTCTCTATCTGTCCTCAAGTTGCTTGATATCCAGGATGGATTTTCCAAAAGTTATGGTTTGCGAGATCGTACCACTGCATTCAAAGATCCGTACGAAACCGTAAAAAAATGCAACTTAAAATGCAACACCAACACCATATTAAACATAAATAGATAAAATAATCAAAAAAAGTAGGAAGGCGTTTGTCCAGTTTGTCTCTAGTTTGGCCTGTGATGGCCTGGTGACCTGTCCAGGGTGACCCCGCCTCTCGCCTGTTGACTGCTGGACAGAGGCACCGTCACCCCAGTACCACCAGTATTATAAACGTGTAAGAAAATGGATGGATGGATGGATGAAGTAGAAAGGCATCTATGAGCTGTCACTTTACAGACTTCAAAGGAAAAGAAAAAACTTGAAGGCGATCAATGATGTACGGAGAAACAAACGCTGAACGTAACTTTGAGGTTTTTAGAGACAAGCCGACTTATTGCTATGTGAAGAAATGGACATTGGCGGAGCAGAGGCTTGGGCAATACCACATGATGAATGTAGTTAATAACGATGACATAGAATGGTGACCACATCAAAACTCAATGTCAACATCACTTCCTTTGTTCTGTATCTTATGACTGCTTTTGTTTCCACTGTTTCCACATCAGTTTATGCTCGTCATTTATTGTGAAAGGCATCGAGAGTTTGGCTGAGCCATCAGACAGACTCTTTCTAGACTTGGAGTTACGTCTTAGTTGCAATCATCAGGATGATCGGGTAAAATGTTAAAATGCATCTGAAGATGCAGCTGAGCTTCAGATGGTGATCTGCTGAATGTGGTGCAGCAGAGATGGAAGAGCTGCATCAAGCCAGAGTCTCTCCCATCGTAAATTACTGGGAGCCTCTAATGTTTTATGTGGCTTTTCAAACCCCCGGCCCCCGTTCAACAGCCCCCTCATCATAACTAGACTCTGTCATTAGCAACCAACTTTAGGGTGAAGGGAGGTCTGTCTTCATTTAGAGCAGATGGAGCTAAAAAAGGTGAACTGCGCTGATTATTTGAGCTAAGTTTAACAAACAGGCCCGCCGCTGTCACTTTCTCAATCTTTTCACACCTATTTTACTGCAAAATCACAAAATCCTACCAGATTTTTTTCTGTATTTTCTAGCACACTTATCTTGGTACACTTTAAATACGACCAAACTAATTTATAAGTAACTTTTCAGCGAGATATAAGAGCTTGTTTTAAGTCAGTAATTCTTGAATGTTGACAAAAACAATTAATTCCACTGACAGATTCTCACAACATTGGAAACATGTTTTGGTACAAGTGAAATAATTAGCCAGTGGAGCTGGTTCTTTATATTGAAATTCAGGAATTACTGACTTAAGACAAGCTCTTATATCTTACTGAAACGTTAATTGTAAATTAGTTTGGTCATATTTAAAGTGTACTAAGACATCTACTAGAAACTAGCAAAACTACTTGAAAAGATTTTGTTGTTTGCAGTGCTCAACCACAAGATATTCTATTTTCTGGATGGTTTATTAAGTATTCATACTATTTGAACTCCTTTGTTACAACCACAAACTTCAGTGCATTCTATTGGGATTCAATGGAAAACTGCTTCATCTGCCCCCAAAAGGAAATTAAATGTTGCTGTAACTCATATCTTCAAAGAGTTGACATGAATGGTGATGCTGTGGGCAGGAAGGAAATCTGGTAGCGGTCAGTCTGTCACCATGAGTGAACTAGAAGCATGTAGTGGAGCAGCTCAAAGTAATTCACAATCGTAAAGAGAGAGAGAAATATGAAACGTGTTTTTTTTTTTTTCATGCATCCGTTTGCTGCAGATACAAGCACAAGTGTGTTGGCCGATCTTTCTACCAGCTTTACACATCTGGAGCCTGAAAGTTTTATATTTTCTTCGCAAAATAGTTCAGACTCAGTCGGACGGGATGGAGAACACGTGTGAATGTGAAAGTCTTCCCACAGATTCTCAACTGTATGTAGAGGTCTGTGCTTTGACTTGACCATTCTAACACTTTTTTTTTTTTGATCCAAACCACCCCAATGCAACTCTGGCTGCAGGTTTGGGGTTGATGTCACGCTGGACGTTGAACCTCCTCCACTCCAGCTTCAAGTCTTCTGCAGCTTCTCGTTGACTCTCCCGTTGACGGGTTGCGTGGATTCCAGGGTTTGTTCGCACATATAAATATCTACCGCCACTTTCAGGTGGTGGAGAAAACCAATCCGACCGAGGCCGTGGGCGTAGTCTGTAAGGTGGACGGGCGTTACCAGGTGGTGGAGTACAGCGAGATCACCCTGGCGACGGCTGAGAAGCGCAGCTCGGACGGCCGCCTGATGTTCAGCGCAGGAAACGTGGCCAACCACTTCTTCAGCTTCTCTTTCCTGCGAGACGTCGTGCAGTAAGATTCCTCCTGTTCGACGCCTTTAACGTGCTCCACCAAGAATGACATCTGAATGCAGAATCTTTTATGTATTACCAGGGAATATGAGCCCCAGCTGCAGCACCACGTTGCCCAGAAGAAGATCCCATTTGTGGACGTTCAGGGTCACATCATCACTCCGGAGAAACCGAACGGGATTAAAATGGAAAAGTTTGTCTTCGACATCTTCCAGTTTGCAAAGTGAGTAGCAGCCGAGTTTCTTCAGATGGTGACTAATGTGTGCTCTAGTTGAGAGGTGGCTATGTCACCTATGGGTCTCCTAAACAAAGTTTTAACTCTCCTCCTGCATGCAGAAACCATCCCCCTCTTTTTTTTTTTCCTTTCCAGTCCCCAACCATATCCCTCACCCTCAGCCGTGACATTTCTCCAAAGTCTGATCCAGCAGGCCAAGTCTGCCAAACTCTTTGAAGGAGGAGGACGAAGGTTTACGAGCTGTTTGCTCGTTCCTCCTCTTTCAAAACGTTTCACGACATCAGCTCTGAGTCATCCGACTGCTAATCAAAATGTACATTTAATTACAGTAACGGCAGCGGTGATTGACTGACGGGGAATGAGCAGCAGACAAATGCTCTGCGTTTCAAAATAAAAACAGATGAGGAACGATTGCGTCGCCGCTCTGAGGATGGTTTCGGAGTCGGGCCCGGACTGGCACTCTGACAGTTTTAGTAGAATCCAGATGCGTCGGTTCTCCTCGCTGCCACATTTCTAAAAATGCCTGTTGAATTATGGTTCCTCTCAGATCCTCACAGCATGAAGTGTAGCTACGTCCTGTGTCCTTTTCTGTTGTGTTTTAGTGCAGTGAGCCTATGATGCCCACATGTCTTCATGAAATGATCTGGAAACATTCGAGATTTGGATGTTTATTGCAAGATGTTGTTTGTGAAAGCCTGTCGGTCATAAGTACTGGGTTAAACAGGAAAAACTCAAAACTAATTTTGAAGCGTATGATCGAGGAAATCATGACTTGAGCTTCTAAAACATCCTTTCATGCACATTTTTCACTCTACGTTCTGCTTGTAGCACTTTTTTTGCACACATCCGCATTTGTTTTTCGGGTCTCGGTCTTTGACGGCAAACAAAACTTTCTGCATCAAACTGACCAAATGCTTTGATCCTCACTGTTGCACAATGCTACGGTGCCTCGTAAACGACAATTTTTTATCATTCTGTTACATTACAGCCACAAACGCCAACGTATTTTAGAAATAGAAACATGAAATATGAAATGTTTGACATTTCTAGCATTGGTATTCACCCGCTTTTTTTTCCCTGACACCTCTAAATGAATCCCCCTGTTATTAACTCTTACTTAAAATCATCCATTTTAGGGAAGAGAGTTGGCATGTTTGCTATTTGTTCTCAGTATATATGATCAGAGTTGGTGGGCAGATGAAAGAAAACCTGTTAGAAAAAAATCTTGAGACTGGGGCAGAGATTTATCCTCCAGCAGGACAAGTAAACATCCAGTCAGAGATTCAGTTGGTTGGTTTTAGGAAGAAGGGTTACAAACTCGGCTATTCATGCGTAAGCCAATACAGCAGATCGACACCCTTTCAAGAACAATGCAGACAAATCAAAAACATCTTGAAATGGAAAATGTTGGGTACAATGCCAAGTATGGCTTTATTATTGGCTTTATTGCCCATGATATTAGCTTTTTATTTACTCTTCTAGTAAACAGGACCACAAACACTGTGAGTTTTACTCAAAAGAACATTTGGTGCATTCATTCATTAAAATTGGATAAATATAGCGAGAATTTTGCAAGAGTGACCCAAATCCCCATGCTTGTTGTTGAGTATGGATGAAACATTTTTATACCAAGAAAGTCAAAAACATTTCCCCCCGAAAACATATAGGACGTCATATCTATATCTTTCAATAAGGTAAACATGCAAGATGCATGTTTTGTCTTTATATTGCAGATGCCATATTGGCAAAAAATCTGCCAGATTTGTTGTTTCATTTATATTTTCTTGGCTTCATTTATGTTTTAGAAAGTAAAATTGAATCACTTTTTATTTTTTTAAATTAAAAACAAAACCCAAATTTTGTTGCCCAAAAGCTCTTTCAATGTTTTTTTTTGTTTTTTTTGGTCTGCATGACAAAAACTTCAGACTTTGGACGAGATCAAAGCATGTTCCTCTATTAGAGGAACGGCCCAGTGAAAGTACAGACTTAATTTAAAATGGGAATCTGTGGTTAGCCTTAAATGTTGCTGTTCGCAGATGCTCTCCATCCAGTTTGACTGAGCTTGAGCCATCTTTCCAAAGAAAATGGCCAAAACGTTCTGTCTTTAAGTGCGGAAAGCTGGTAGAGAAATGCAACAAAGATCTATAGTCCACAAAGTAATGGCTCGGATGATGTGCTCCTGCTAAAAAGCTCGGAAAGCACCAGTCTGTCTCTTTGCATTTCACAATTATGAAGTAAATTGGTTATTTTGTTGTTTGTGGCTTAATTATTAACCACAAACAAGGAACACTTGTGCAAACCATCGATTTCTTATAAATGAGCAAATGGACATTCATACCAGCAGTACCTAAAACATAATAACCGACTCCAATTATCTAGTGGTACAACAGATGAAATATCCTTCAACTATTCCCAAAAGGTAGTTGCAAAAAACACAAAAAAAACTTGATAATTTTCATCCCTTGGGTTCAGAGCTGCTGAATAAAAGTCCTCCGGGTCTTTTCCGGCTGCGCCCTGCTGCTTCCCTGTTGTGCTTGCACGCTGAAGTGACGCCGTGTTCTCCCACAAAAGGACGTTTGTGGTGTACGAGGTTCTGCGGGAGGACGAGTTCTCCCCGCTGAAGAACGCGGACGCCCAGGACGGGAAGGACACGCCCACCACAGCCCGACACGCCCTCATGTCCCTGCACCACCGCTGGGTCCTGAACGCCGGGGGCCACTTCATCGACGAGAACGGCAGACGCGTGCCCGCCATACCCAGGTAAGCAGCCGCGGAGCATGGAGCATCACAGCGTGGCACGAACACCAAAGCGGGCTCTTCCTGGTCGTTCCCGCCTTCCCGACACGCCAACTCTGCGCACCGGCCTGGATGTGTTTTGTGTGTTTAGACATCTTGTTGTTTTTAGCTTCACACTCTCTCCCCCTTCCCCTTCTCTCATGCTCGGTGTTGCACCTGCGTGTCCTGTACAATATTTCCAGAGACGGAGCAGCGGGCAGTGTCACAGATGATGGCAACAGAAAGTAACTATTCCCCTGCTGTCCTGAGTGCATGGTGACGGGATTTTGGCTTCTTTTATCCTCTCTCGCTCAGATGTTAACGCTTTTGATTCTTTATATCAACTTCCTTCATTTCCACTGATGAGTAGCTTTATTCTTTTGTATTTTTATCTTTGTTCCTTGTAGAAGTACTTGTACCTCTTGGACATTGTTTTTATTTTTTACATATTGTTAAACTACAAAAAATGTATTTTATTGTGATTCTTTTTTTATTTCTTGCACAAAGTAGCTCATGATTGAAAATTCTAACACAATTCATCATTTTCATTCCACTTCACAGTCATGTGCTACTTTATGTTGATCTATCACAAAAAAAAAAAAAAAAAAAAACACTCCCAATAAAATACACTGAGGATTGAGGCTGGATTATTTAGCACATGTGAAAACGAAAAGGTTTAAGAGGTGTGAATACTTTAAGGGACCATATCAGTTGTTATGAAGGATTTACTTTAGTTTCGTAGCGGCTGGTATTCTGTCATATTGATCTGATGGCAGATAATTTATCCTCTGAAGGCCTGCGCTGAGACCCTTGCGTGCGTAAAGGACGTATGCACCTGTTGCATGCTGGGTAATGGGAACCACTCCTCCTGTCTGTCAAACCTGAACCTGCTGATTTGTTTATAAGATCATTACAGGCTTGTCTGTTTTCTGCTTGTTTTAACTTCACTGGCTTGCTCAGACATATAGAGCCTAAAAAGGTTTTCAACCCCTTTGATTTTTTTCCCCCTCTTTATTGCTTCTACAAATCAGTCCTGATCAACAAAGTCTGCCTTATTTGAGAAACAAAATTAGAAAAAAACTATATGACGTCAATGCAGTTGTTTATTTTATATTAAATATTTTATTTTCTAGGTTTTTTTTCCCCGTAATCTTATCAAAAAAAGACATATTTTGTCAATCTTGACTCATTTGTAGAAGCAATAAAGAGGATAAAAACATCCAAAGAGTTGAATGCTTTTTATAGGCAGTGTGAAAACACAAGCATGTGCCTCTTTGACATTCATTGGTGTCACGAATGTGTTTAAGGATCCTAATGCTTCTCTTTTAGTCATTCACCTTCTCTTGCAGCTCAACCTCTGACTCTCCAGATGTGGGGATCTGTGATTGTTGTCTGGAATAATTACCCTGAAGCGGGCATGATGAGTGAGGGTTTGTGTGAAATGCCCCCAGTATTTCAGAAGCACTGGGTGGAGACATTGCCAGGCACTCATCTGTTTGCTTCTGGAGGATGTGTGTTACGGGTCAGAGGACTAATCACTGGTTGCGATGAACGTCTGATTATCTACCTTTGATCACTAATCACAAGCCTTAGTAAAAGCCCAGCTGTTTTTCAGGATTTACTGCCGCTTCTCTAAGCTACCGTCCCTCTTGTCTTTCACGAGACGGTCTCTCATTCCGCTTCTGTTTTTCTCCTTCCTCTGAAAACGCTTCTTTCTCCGACGCAGCCTCAAGGACGGAACCGACCTTCCGATCAAATGCGAGATCTCTCCGCTGGTCTCCTACGCAGGAGAGGTGAGGCCAGGAGAGTTTAACAGAAAATCCAGGTGTTGTCCCAAAATCTCTCCTTGACAGTGTTTTCCACTTTTTTTTTTCTTTCTTTTTTTTTTTTTTAAAGGGTCTCGAGAAGTTGGTGAAGGGACGAGAGTTACAGGCGACCCTGATGATCGACGAGCACGGCGTCCACGAGCTGGTGAAGAACGGCGTTTAATCCAACCAAGGAGAGACACGGGAGAACAATCCAAAGATCACCTCGTGTTTTTTGTTGTCCTGAGTTTGTTTGGAGAAACTGTGATGCCATCGTCGTGCAATAACAATCGAGTCTCCCTGAAAGGTTCTTGAAACTGTCTGAAGTGAATGAGGCTAATGAAGTACGCAGTCTTTTCTCTGTTTGTATGCCAACACCATACTTTACCTTTCTTTCATAGAGCACTTGAACACATTGTGAAATTATGAATGAAATCCTTGTTGTCTGGACGATGCATTCGGCAAGTGCATCTATTTATTTTGCTTATGAGACTTATTTTTATACGTCCTGATGAATGCTGTTTAGATGGACTTTACCATCTATTTTAACTGGTGATTTTTGTACAAGAATAGGCTGAGATGAAGTAATCGGTATGTCATGAGGATACATGGATCGGGATGTGGGGGGTATTTATAATATCTGCTTCTTTTGGTTGTGTAATCATTAAAGATTAGATGGATACAATGGCTTCTATCTTTTACTAAATGCACTTTCTATGTGGAAACCAAGTTGTTTTGTCAATACCTCTTTATAAACTTTCAATTTGCACAACATTGGAATATGCATTTCATGTTATGACTGCGGAGTGTTTTCATTGCATCATAGTTCCTATAGTCACTAATCAATATCTAGAGTTTGTCTGATTTTCAAGATCTACTGGAGGAAGTAATGCAGATACTACAGTGCCTTTAAAAGGTATTCACACCCAGGGAGGTTTTACCCTTTTTATTGCTTTTGCAAATCAGTCACAATCAACAAATCCCAAAGTGAAAAAGGTTTTCTGAAAAATAATTAAAAGAAAACATTTAACTTCAGTGATTGCATAAACATCCAAGTCCTTCAAAGTTACTGAGCTAAGTCAACAAAGGTCCAGCCAGTTGGTGCTTGTAGGCTCACGGTGAATGGACGAATGGCAATTCAATCACATACGTACATCAAGCAGTGTGCTCTATCAAATAAAACCCAGTAGATTTTATTGCATAGAGTTATTATCTTGCAACATTCACTCCCTACGAGAAGCTAGCGACAACAGCTAATCACTTCTGTCATTGTTCCTAGCGTGGAAGAAAATAAATGACTCTTCCTTACAAACCAGTCAGTTGTCTCTCAAATAACGCTCTGAGTTGTTAGTTCAACTTTCCTAGTGCCATTTTATTTCAAGTATTGTAAATATACCCTTCAAAAGAAAATTCCACAATTAGGGCAATTTTTCACAAATAATTTGTCCCTTTAAATGTAGGATGAATTTCAGTTTTAAATTTGAAGCGATGTTAAATATTTTAGAATTACTCTGTTGCTGCTCAGGGTGTATTTTAAATAAGCTTAGCTTTTTAAAAACAATGTTTAGGTAAGGTAAGGTAATTTTATTTATATAGCACATTTTCAGCAACAAGGCAGTTTAACAATATTTATCTCGGTACGTGCGAATCCGGGTGCTCTAGAGCTACTTACAGCTGCTTCAATAAAAACCAACTAAGTTTAATATTTAGCTTTTTGAAAAATGTTTAACTTCAGCTTGAGTTGAATGAGTTGATGATCCTTAGTTGTCAGGGAACTGACGGTACAATTATGACATAAAATTATGACAAACTGACATTTTCAACCAGCCCCATTTCTGCAACTGGTGAAAATCTCTACATAAGAGGGCAATAAAATCAAATCCTTCTGCTTTTATAAATCCTTGTCTCCGGAGTTACTCTTACCACAGGCTAGAATGACGTCATCATAAAACAACTTTGCAAGTCAAGTCAAGATTACCAGAATATTGTAAAAGAAAAAAAATACAACAAAAAAACAACAACTTTTCCATATCAGATAGTTAAGGTTTGTCTAAATCTATCCGGACAAAACAGCTGCAGAAGTTGTAAAATATCAATAAGGGACTCCTGCCTGATGCGTTGACTCACATCTTTCTCTTTCTGTATTTGTCGAACTGAGACCCATGCCTGGACTCAGTCCTGTTTCTACGCAAGGCAGTGAATGAAGTGATTAAAGCGCACACGTTACTTTCTATTAAAGTTGCTTCAGTCTCTGCTTGTCAAAAGAAAGCCTCTTTTCAGGTGGACGAAAGCTTTCTGATTGAGACTTGGATTCAGCCTTAATTGAAACCATATGTGTGGATTTCTGGGACTTTGGCACATTCCCAGGAATCCACAGAATGTGAGGGTTTTTTCCTCCTTCTCTCTCTGCCTCACTCCCTCTCTCTCCCTCCTCTGGTTCTTTTCTTTCTTTTTTTCCACAGTGCAGAGGCGTCTTACATCAGCCGAGTGAGTCCTGCTGAAGGCAGCTGACAACTGGACGACGGAGGACCGAAGCATTCAGCCGCCACGCTCCTACTGGAATAAACTAAACCAATCTTTGAGCAAATGGTCTGAAGACAAAGAAAGACAAAAGTAAGTGGTCTCAATTTCTTGGTTTTAATTTTTGTAAGTTTTGCCGTTTTCTCCTCCGCTTGAACCTTCACATTTTGTATCAGCCTCACTGAAGCCTCCATGACAACTTTAAGATTTGATTGATGCATTTTTTTTTAGTCTGGGGCAGCTGATGCGTCTGAACCTTTTCAGTAAACGAGAAAGCGATGCAGAAACTCATCTACTCCAGATGCTTTCCACAGAAGCCGTTGCATACGGTTTCACTTTGTTATGGTTGTCACAAATGTGATTTATGTTCATTCCTGCTCTCAGTTTTTCTCTTATTTGACTAAAGAAAAAAAATGTTCTCATGGCTGCAGGCCTCATCAAATCCTAATTTATTTCTTTACTCTGAAAACACATTAAAGTTTCTTTCTTTTGTGAACAACAATGACATCGACGACCAACCCTCCAGAGAACTAATATAAAATTCTTTGTGTTTCAAATAAAATCTCAAAGTCTCAAGCCTGGAAATATTTGTGCTGCTTTATTGTGGCTTAAATGTGTGTGGTTTTTTTTGTTTTGTTTTGTTTTGTTTTTGTTAAATTTAGTTAAACACTTTCAACAATAGCTCCATAGAATCTCATAAAGATTCCCTGTGGTCTGCTGAAGCTCTTTGCTCATGTCTTTGTGTTGGCTGGTGCGCTGTGGGTGTTACACGCGGCAGGTATGCGGGTATCCTCCTGTGGTATGTGGCTAAAAGACGTCCAAACAGAGGACTCTTTTGCTGCCCGGAGTCCTGGATTTGCATGAGCTCACGGCTTTGACATCTGACCCGCGTCGCTCGGTGAGCTGCAGAGTCAACAGCAGACCCCGGAGAGATGGCTCTGATCAATGGAAATATTGTTGCAGGAAGGTCGAGCTGAAGAGTTTGTCCTGCTGCCTGCCTGCGTGCGTCCGACTCCGTAGGGAAGCGCAGTGGATGCAGAAGTTAGTCCAATCTGACCAGCAGTTGGCAGAAAATTAAAAGCATCCTGCTTTTAATTGTTTAAAAGTGATCCCCGCCCCCCAACCCCCCGTTGATTTATCTATCACAGATAACACTTCTAGACTTTTTTTTCCCGCCTGATCACCGAGAGCCATTCTAGCACACGAATACACGTCGATCTGAAAACATTATGTTGTAGCTCTGCCAAACCTCTGGCTCTGTCACATGCCATTCTGCAGCTTGTGGAGGTTTTCCTACTATGACCAGCCTCTCTGTCTCTGTGTCTTGAAGAAGCACATCCCTACAGCACGATGGTGGCCTGACTATTGCCTTTATGTGAAATTTCTCTCGAAAAACATTGTCGCTTCCAGCACGGCCCGGGCTTTCTCCCCTTCACTTGGATTGTCTCCGGTTGACTTTTGACTGGGCCAAACAGGGAACAGAAGGAGAAGTTGTGAACGATGATTTGATTTATTTTTTTTTGTTGCGCTGTTTTGGAATTGTAGTTCATCTGTAGTTTTAGCTCCAACAAAGGAGGAAGTGAAGGAATCTGTTCAGTCCGTGTTGGCCACGATTACAAATATTAGATTAACTTTGGGATCGGCGCTTCTCCGAGGGATGCGTTGCATCAAACTGGCGCATTACATACATCACAGACAAATGTTAGCAATTGGGTAAAATTTAAAACACAGTCCGAGCCTCTCGGAATCTTCTCAACGGCCTGATCAATATTCTTTGTTTCATCAACAGATTTAATTTAAGGATTTAACCACAAATTAATCCCAGAATGTCTTTATCTGTCGAAACTAGTTATTTAAGCCTTTCTGATTCGTGCAGCTTTGTTCTCATTTACCCTTGTTAATATTCAACTCTTTCTTCTCGATGACGGATAAAATAAAAAGGTTTTTGGTGAAAGCTGAGTTAAAAGACTCTTGTTCATGACAGATAGGTGAATGTACCCAGAAACCACACCGATGGGTTGAATTTAAAGGAACAATCTTTTTTTTGATGGTGTTATCGTGATGTGTCTGTTATTTTAACCAGCCATCCCATCCCTCCACGGCCTGGTGGCTGACTGACATCCTCTCATGTAAGCCTTAATCACGCACAGCAAAGGCTGCAATTTCAGCCCCACATTCAAAACGCTGCACCACAGCTCGGCTGTAACTCAACACAGACGTCTGTCTGATTGAGAGCATTCTCAAATCAATCCTTCTGGGAGCAGAGAGCCAGCTGCTCTCTGGCTTGTAATTTGGTATAAATAGTGACATTTTCAAAAAAACATCGAGCCTAAAATACTGCAGTGTTTTTGTTTGCACTTTAACCTTATTTGGCCCATACCGTAATCACACTCATCAGCGACGTTGAGATGGATAGGGTTACATGTAGCCTGAAGGGTGTTTTGTAATTATTCCAGGTTTGAGTTTGGGGAGTTTTGTTTAACCTCCGTCCAGAGATTCAGCTCAGGTTGCACAAGATGTTTGATTCCCTGCTGTAATCAGTTCCCTCATGTTACAGGTTTAATCTGTGCACACAAATGACCGTAAGACTAAATATATGAAAAAGGACGTTGTAATCTAAGTCATCCATAACTCACACTAGTTACCGACTGTGTCTACGTCTGTTTGTACATGTGGCCTTTGTGTTTCATTCTCCCTGTCCTGTTTACACGTGGCACTGTGTTTCTGTTTGTCTGTTTGATTCTTGTTGCCTGGCTCCACCTTACTCCACCTTACTGTCTCTCAGTTTGTCTTCCTTTGATTATGGGCTGTCAGCAGTCGTTTGAAGAGAACAATTTTTACAGCGAGCAGCCACAAGAAATTCGATCTTAGGTTGTGATTGAATGGATTTATCGGGGATATTCACCGCCGGATCAATTTACTAGATGTGCTTTACTTGTATCGAGTTGGACTTGCTTAAACCATAAGAGGTGCCTCGGTTCTCTGTTGCACAGTTCGAACAAGGTGTTGGAAGATCTGCGGTGGCAGCTGAAAGATTTGATGGCTGCACTTCCACAACGTGAGTCTCCGGTACACCCCAAAGTGTTGTTTCGAGAAGTGGTGACTGTGGAAGTCAATGGAGCGAAGTTCAAGAAACCAGTTTGGGATCATTTGTGACATGGTGCGTTACGCTGCTGGAGTTAGTCTTAAGAAGATGGACACATTGTGTTGGGATGTTGAAATGATGGGCACTACAGGTCTCAAAATGAGCAGAAAGAAAAAAACATCCCCCTCATCACCACCAACTTGAACTACTGATACGATGAAATTCTCATCGTCTTAATGTTGCAGCCGATATTCAGGCATTTCCATCCTCACGGCACGGCTCACTGGATATTTTCTTTTTTTCTTTGTAAACCTGAAAGAGTTTGTGCTTGGAAACTTTTAGTCCTCTTCTCCTTTACATTGAAGACCTATTTACAATGCTACAGAAAACGCATATGTTCTGTGACATACATTATCGCATGTGAACCAATGCCCTGTTCACAAGTAACAAGAAGTTAACTTTTGATGGAGAATAAAAGAAAAATATACAATGAAACAAAACTTATATTGATGAAGCATTAAGTATCTTCCTTCACAGATAGAAAGCTAACAAAGTAGCCAATATGGCTCCTTGATCAGCATTTTCCGTCCACTAGACAGCATCCGTGGTCTCTATGGTGACCAACTGCTATACCGGCCAATAGGAGGCGGTATGGTCACCTCTTGGGCTTTGGGCTTTAGGTCAGGTATTCACATCAGTATCTGGGTACATCTTTATCCTATCGAGTGGATTGAAACGTGTTACCTGCCAGAACATCTCGTACACCCAGCTTGGATTGAGACAGGTTGTGATGACGAAAAAGCTGAAACTGAAGCTGTTGCTTACATTCAAGTTTTCATCCTACCAGTGTACCTGCAGTTGTAAATAATCTATCCTGTCTTCCTTAGATTATTTCATATTAGCAACAAAAAGCAGTGGAATAGTTGTTTCCTGCCTCACCGGCAGATGACTCCTCCACATTTCATCCATTAATATCCATTCAACATTACTCTCCTTTGTAAGATAAAAAAAAATATATTGCATCATAGAGTGTACAGCTTAAAAATTAACATCAAATAAAGGGTGAACATACATACATTCTTTGATATTTAATAAGCAGCTTTAGATTATCTAAAAAGCAAAGATTTTGAAAATGAAAGAAAGTCATCACTGCTAAATAGAGAAGATACAATAGCATATATGCAAAAAAAAAAACCCCGGGAATATTTCTAAAACTGTCAACTATGTCAACAACAGATGTGACTCTTCAGAGTGTGTCCTTACACACCAGGGTAGTCTTAGCAGAGTGATGTAAAAATGGGGGGGAAAAATGGAAAAATTAAGCAAAGTGCAGCAGAGAGAAGTCTATCTTAACAGAAGAGATGGAAAATAAAGGGGGTTTTCTTGGCATCGGTTTGTGTTTTTCTCAATCTGAAAGTGTAACTGTAAAATGTTTGAGCCTGGAAATTCCATCAAAATGAATCTCCAGAGAAAGATTTCAGCCTCCTCTCCTTACATAACAAACACAAGCTCCGTCTTTGCACGGTTCTGACGCTGAACACTTTGAGTCTTTGTGAGATTAATTTGCTGGGTTTTACAGGATTGAGATCGGCTTTTCCGGGCATTTTTACAGGTGAGCTGAGCTGGCGGGTGTACAGTTTCTCGTTTTCTGTCTCCCTCAAGTCTTCTGAATATCAGCTGGCAGCCTTCAGCGCCCGCCTGTGCTCTGGCTTAAGCGGCTAACGTCCTCAGGCAACCCGACGTCTTCAAAATAAATCTTGAAACAAAAGACACGCTATAAAAATCAAATTTGGAAAAACTCAGAGAGGGTAAATAAAAAGGCCTGACAGACACTGATTTTTGCCATGAGACCCCATTGCGCCGCCCAGAGAGTGTAACTTAAATTTAACTAACGTTGTGTTTACATGGCTCCACCTGGGTCTGATTGGGAAATGTGGTTCATATTTCATCCTTTTCCCGTAAAAATGAAACGTGTGATGCTTTATTACAGCCTTAAGGTAGGACTGAGAGGATTTAATAGGAAGCACATGTGAGGGGTTTCGGTGCAGAGCGCACAAGCAGACTGCATAACAACGACGACACTGACAGTCCACAGTAATACTCATGGGCAGAAACGTGTGCTCTGAATTAACAGGCTTCCTAAACAGGTATAAAAATAGGTGAATGGGTGCTGATGTTTATAGGAATCGTTAAAAGAAAAAACCCTTACAGGAAACGCACACTTAAAAACCAGAAGTTTACATATGGCCCTCTTTTCCTCCCCTTAAGCGTTAACTGCCATTTGGGTGAACCACATATTACCTATGAAAGCGTTTCACGGGGTATTTCGCAACATTTGAGTGAACGTGAGCCACAGCCTCGGGGCGTGTGTGACGGTAACACCTCAAACATACCGCCTCCTTGTGTGGCGTCATTAAAGGAGTCAAAAGAGACCGACGCAGATACTACGAAGAGAAACGTGGACCTCCACAAGCCTCGTCATCAAGATTCAAGCTCCATCTGTTCAAGCAATGACATGGTATAAACCTTATGGGAATATCCAGCCAGCACAGCTTTCTGGGAAGAGTTTCAGTGGATCAACCTCAGAACAAAAAGCAAAAACAAAAAAAAAAAACAAAAAAAGAAAAAGAGAAGAAAGAAAAAGAAAAAGAAAAACCCCAAAAAAGATGTGAAGATGTTGAATGAAGCAGGTTAGTGATGGTCATTGTCTGTACTGTAATGAAACAGACTGAAAGGCCACCTGGTTAGGAAGAAGCTGTTACTTCAAAAGCAACATAAAAGAGACATCTGTCTGTTTCCAGACTGAAAATCAGAGGCAAATATCTTCATTTTTCAGGAGACATTTCCTTTGGTCACAGGAGGTTAAATTTACTGTTTTTGGCCAAAAATAACTGTTGTTACATTTGTAGGAAAAAGGAGAAACACCATACCTTATTGTATTATTTTAGTATTGTATTATTTTAGTATTGTGTTATTTTAGTGTTGTGTTATTTTTGGCAGTGATATGTATGTATTTTGGCTTCAAGTGTTAATGGGTTTCATTCCCGGAGAGAAAATCAACATTAATTGAGAGCAATGGTTATACAGATACGAGGGAAACTAGTCCAGAATCCAATATTTTATGCCTAATTTGGAAATTAGACTATCCTGTTGCCGTTTGGATTTGGTGCAAATTTTCCAACTATGTGCAATTTAATGGATTAACATAAATTCTAATTCTATGTTGTAATCTCTCCTCTTTTTGCTCGTCTCCCGGTATCTGCTGACCCATACCAGTTCGTGGTGGACTGATGGTCGACTTCACACTCTGCTCTCTCAGCCTCTGTAATTTCCTCTCCCTCCAAAGCCTCATGTAAAACCCCTGAATATGTTTGCGTGTGCATGCGAAGAAGAAGAAAGAAAAAGAAAAGACAGAGGCAGGGAGTAGAGCTAAGTAAACCTGTGTGTTTACTTTGCAGGCTTTCCCAGGCTGCAGGACCTGGCTAGTGCGCCGCTTCTGCTCTCCATCACTCCTGAGAAAGTCATTTTTATCTGTACAGGCATCGCAGTAACACGGCTTTGATGAACGCTCTTTATTAAAACTCCAGACTGAGTTCTCTGCGAATGCATTGACTGTGCTTACAGCGGAGCTCCAGGGAGGTTGGTGTGAGCTCTGATACTGAGGTCCGGACAGTGATTCCAGCAAGCAGTCAAAATGTGAAACCTCATCAAATTTGGATGAGTCCAACATGAAGGTACACAGTGTGCATGCTTATTCCCTGCTTTCTGCAGGCCTGTGGGCAAGTGAGGGGAGTTTCTGTCTTTCACCACTTCCTGAACGTGTCTGCAGGGACCTAATGTTTTTAGAGAACAGAACTCCCCCTCTCTCCACTCCCCACATCAACCCACAGAAATTAACATTTGATAGTATCTGCATTTATAGAAACATCTCTGATAGACTCTTCACATGTCCGTTCTTCCTGGCGTTCATAATAATCTGCTAGAGATCGGAGTCGCGCTCCATGAGAAATGGTCAGTGTTGATGCTGCTGTGATTCGATACTTTAGCCCAGGATATCTCGGACTGCATCTGCGCACAGATGTTATTCTAAGGTGGGAAGCTGATGCATCAAGGATTGTGGTGAATGTGAAAGGGCGTGCAGCAGCTCCCGCTGGCTCCACATTTACAAACATCAGCCGGAGGGAGGACGCTTTTGTCCTCATTTCTGATCTTTGCTGAGAACACGGTGGCTTCCGCAATCCCACAGTCGTCTTGTTTCACTGCGTATGCTCCACGCTTCGTGTACATACGTCACCTTGCAAGCGTAATAACAGACCCTGGGCTTTTTACACTTTTGCTACTTGTAAATACAGTGAACTTGTGTGTAATTTAATCTTGAAACTCTGGTATTCGTTTTGAAGCGGCTCTTTTCTCAGAATCACTGTCGTATTTTGTGTTTCTCTTTAGTTATTAAAGTGACAAATCCCAGAAATAAGCAAAACATTTTTCCACTTTTCCCACATAATACAGAGTTGTAACTCAGGATACAAATGACATTTGGGCCTTTGTGAAAGCACGTGTTTTTACACCCCAAACTTGTACCTGTAGCAAAAGAGAGAAAAGGTAGGAAATTTTGGTAACACTTTATTGAAGGGATGTGCACAAGACTGACATGATGCTGTCATAAACAGGAGGGAGTCTTCATGAATGTTTATGACACTTTTAATGCAAAGTTGCTCTGAAAGTTGCATTAAAAGTCCATTACAAGTGTCAGCTTTTCTTTAACTTTGCTTTGCTTTAGGTATGCCCTCTATCTAATAGTTACAGTAATTGAAGCAGTAATATTTTTTGACAGATCCAGTTGGTCTCCTCACTGCAAAGATGACACTGCATAAAGCCAGAGCTCCTTTTTGAGGTCCTGCAGGAACAAAATCTAAAACTCAACCAGTGTTCTTTTTGAACAAACGTTTTGCAAGCACACACACACACACACGCACACGCACACACACACCGGTGAAGTAATGTTCTTTTCCATCTCTTTTATTGTTCCATCCGGTCTTCCTCTGTTATGTAAAGATTTAGCCTTTTTTATTTATTTTTTTACAGGGACTCTTAAATGAGTGTTTAATAAAAAAATGATCCCCAGAACAAACTGAAATTTGTCTGACATAGTATATGACATTAAAGGGGACGGGGGAGTATGTTTTGGTTGCTTTACTCTCATTCTGCTCCGGTTTATTTGTCTGGCCCTGTTCTGAAAGCTCCTAAAGGTGTCAGTGGTTTATTATCTCATATGTGACCCAGAGGGAGAGGTGTGTATGAGCAGCAGCCTTGAAAAACAATAGATGAGAGTTTAAAACATTCCAGCAGTATTTGCCATCACTAGAGGAAAAAAGGGCTGAAATGATCCTAGCAATACGTTTGGAAGGTCCAGTGAGGACAGAAGAGGTCATAACAAAATATTCTTTTTCTCATAATTTGTTGTCCGAGTGAAATTTTTAAAGCGCCACCTTCAATAAATGAATGTGTTCGATCTGTGTTACTCCCGTTGCAGCTTCACTTCCAATCACACCATTTTTCTGAGTTTAAGCTCTCTGAGTTTTCCAGTCATATTAATATCCTCTCTGGCAGCTATGGGGGTCAGCTATCAAGCACACTGTTCCTGGAAGGAGATATTATTTCCATTATTAAACCATTTATTTCAGCAAAAAATCACTTCTCTGAAATGTTCTGTGGTCTGCTGAGGCGCTTTAGGTCGGAAGAACTCGGGATCTATGAAGTTTATGTGCAAATATGAGAACGGCCTCCGTTGCAGCTCTCGTACTTCTAAGCACCTCTCAACATCTTTCTAGTTATCTACAACACATAACAAAATGTCAGATGACAAACAGAAGATGATCAATGGAACTACCACTACGTTTCAATAACATTGATCTTGTAACAGACAAAATATTTTTACGAGGTTTAGAGTTTTTTTCCCTCCACAGAACTTTTGTACTTTTCCACATTTTGTCACAACACTACCACAATCCACAGAGTTTATTGGGATTTTATGTAGACAAAAACTACTTAGCATATAATTGTTAAGTGGAAGGAAAAAACGAGTTATGGTTTCCAAAAAAAAAAAAGAATAAACTTGCTTTAATGTTCAGCCATTTTACTTTGACACTGCTGAATAAAATCCAGCGCAATTATCTTACTAAAGTTGTCGTCAGTAATAATCTGATTCCTCTGTTAAGGCTACGAAGCAAATATCACTGAATAAACAAAGTTGTTTATCACGAATTTTGAAAATTTCATTAAGCACTGATCAGTTCATCTGGAAAATGTGTAAACTATTCAGTCCAAAAGAGCGCGGCATGACAGCAAACCTACAAAGATACGGCCTCCCACCTCAACTGGCAGGAAGCAGTCGGGATAAGCATGGTTACTCTGGAGGAACTGCAGAGATCCACAGCTCAGGTTGGATTAATCTGGGTGTAAACTCCACAAATCTGACAACATGTTGGCAGGAGCCAGAGAAGGAGTAGCGCCAACCAGAAGGAAGATGCTCTGCTCAGAAAAGATGTACATTTTCCTCTGCTCAACAACCTCCCACTGAAACATGGTGGTGGCAGCGTCATGCTGTGAGCAGCTGTTCAAAGTTGACAGGAAGATTGATGGAGATTATTGTAGAGCAACAACTGGAAGAAAATCTTTAAAGTTTTAAGGGCCTCAGCTCCGTTTGGATCTCCACCGCTGAACACACAATCAGAGCTTGAATGCTGACAAAAGTTCAGGCAGTGACATTGACGTGTCAGAGTGGTGCAGTCAAAGTCCCGACTGAAATTCACGTGTAGCTCAGTGGCAAAGCGTGAATGCTGACGGTGACGGACGCTCTGTCTGACTGACCTTCGGATATTTTTCAGAGAAGAACGGACGACACATGTGCAAAGCAGGCAGAGAAAACGTCCTAAACTTACAACAGCTGTAAACGAAGAGAACTGTTTTCCTTTAATCTATTGACTCAGGCTGCCGAAAACAGGCGCACCAAACTTTTCCGATATTTATTCACATAAAACTTTATACTGAAAACCAGTTTTTATGCCTCATGTTTTTCTCACTTCACAAATCCTAATGAAACACATTGGAGTTTGCGGTTGTAACGTCACAAGCTTTGGTCAGAAGGGTGTGAACACTTTTGCGAAGGCCCGGCTTTTGCAAGTGAAAAGCGCATAAAGTCCCGTTTGACTCAGAAGCGAGCTATGAATAAGTTTTTCCTGCGGCTCCATCAACCTGTTTACTGATCTCGTGTTGCTGCAGCGGAGAACAGATGTGTTGGAGCAGCTGTTATCTTCATACTGAGAGCACAGCTGGGACATGGAGATGCTGCATCACAACACATGGGAGGCAGGAAATCCATTTCAGTACAACACTGGCACAAACAAACGATATTCCAAGACGAGAACATATTTGCAAGGAAACGTTACGGATCCCGGAGCAGACCTCGTCGGATTCGTCATTATTTTCCCTGTTTTTTTTTCTGGATCAGAATTTCCAGAGATGCTTGTCATTTTATTGTCATCTGAGGTTTTCACTGTGTTTTTGGATATATTGTTTAGGGCATTCTTAAAATGATGGGAAAACAACCACATGTACTGGTTTCAAAGTCAGGGAAGTTGTCGCCTTATTTATAGCGATGCCAAAGTGACTACATGAGGCCTTGGACTCAAAAAGTCACTTGAGATGCTTGTGTGTGAGTATGAACACACCTGTATGTGCACCGCTGAGTCTTAAAAGGAGCAAGTGGGAAAGGGAAATTTTAAACTTTGGGCGATCGGTAATGAATGTTTGAAGCAGAGGCAGGTCTCTCCAGACCCCATGTGCAACACAGGCTGTTTTTAACGTGTAATGAACATGATAAACATATGTTTGACTTCCAAATGCAAAAACATCAGCTGCTTGTGTTTCATCATCACTGAAAACAGAGGAATTTGGCTTGGTAGAGGTTTCTTAGTGGTAAATACTTGGGATGAGAGGTGGCAGGAAAAGGCAGTGAAAAAGCAAAACAATTTTGTGGAAAGTGGCAATAATGGAGTTAAGTCAGAAATGTTGCGAAATCGAGCAAGTTTGAGATAAGAATTCAAAAACTTAGAGATCTTAACTGAGTCCAAGAGCTGAGACGTTTCTTCTTGTGTTGACCAAGAGATTCTTCCAGATTATAAATGTTCCTTGTATGAATGACAGAAACCCTTTTTTGACCCTCAATATTCATTAATTAATATAAGGACCTGTTCAATACCATTGTTCAGTTCTGGTTTAAGCTTTATTTTAGATTAGAAACAACTTTGGGTGCTCATCCTCCACAAAGCTTCCCGAAAATCTAAAAACAAAAAGCATGACTAACAGTTTTCTTTTTTGAGCTGCTAATGCCACCCTCCAAGTCATGCCACCCTGTGTTGTCAGCCATAACAAAAAAGTGCCAGTAGTCTGAAGATGAGTCAGCCAGAAAGTCTGCAGAAAACAGCAGTGCACATAGAGACTCATCCACATGTATCCATTTATGTTCTCACGTTAAAAAATTGTGCATAAATTGCAGCTAAACTAGCAAACAGACAAACCAGATTATGTCTCATTCCCAGTTTATTTGTCTGCTCAGAAATATCTATTGGAGTTGTTTTTCTACAATACTGAAAGTGAAAAAGTTGTTTGTGAGGCTCCAGCGGATGACGGCTTTTACGTAAAAGACTCGCATCACGAATGAAACGCGGACACAAACCGGTTGTAACTGGTTTCCGAGCTGCTGGACCGAGTGGTCAGTCGGAGGTGGCTTCTTGGCTCCGTGTCTGTCCGGCTGAAGTCATGTCTGTGATTTAAGGCCTCGGCGTCTCCTCCTCCTTCCCTCTTTCATTCATCCAGGCGTCCTTTACTTTCTCAGCTCGGGTTCATATTTGAATATCAAGAAGCTAACTCACAACTGAGCACGCGGAGCTGTTTCGTCTCATGTGGTTGACGGCGCGACGTCACTGCAGTTTTGGGTTTAATCGTTTTTTGTTTTTTTTTTGTTTTTTTTTTCCCCTCATTGGATAATAAACTGGTTGGTTAATGGAAATTCCACTGTTTGCTGGTAATTACTGCGCTTTTTGTTACTGGTTGTAAAAAAAGCATTATTCTATTTAGGCTCCCATGTATTCTAAACGAAAGTCTTGTTCCCATGAATACCAAAAAGTAAACACAAATGGGTGGGATTTTTTTTTTTTTGGCTTAAGTGGTTAAGTAACGCTGGAAAATCCATCGGACATGTCTGACCTGCTGTTTTCATCTTTTCCTCCAGGTTGTGGACGTCTGTCTGTTTTCGTGTGTTCACGATGATGAGGCACCTGTCGGACTCTCTCTTCCTCCCGCTCATCGTCATCCAGCTGCTGGGAACCGTCACATCGCAGGTCAACCCAGGTTTGTGCCGCCACAGGAAGCCGTCGGAATTGGACTCGGCATTTGAGTCACGCAGGAAGCTCGGATTTGGCACAGGTTGTGCTTCGTAAGAGTCCTGCGGTCCTGCGTCTCGCTGGCTTTGACTCCTCTGATCCGAGGACGTTCACCTTCCTTCCAGCTCTTTCGAGCATCTGCGGTTGTGGTTTTCTTGGAATCAAGTGAAATATAGATCAATGTTTTTTAACAAGTAAATTGAGTGGGAAAGACGGAGATGGAATTAAATTGAAACCGAAATGAGTTTTTAGTTATAGCTGACAAAATGGAAGAACAGGAGATATTTGCCAGTGAAAACCTCGAGCTGGCAACACAGAGCCTCTCTCATTAGGGTGAGATTCCTTTACTGTTGAACAAAAATAATATGAGACACATACACAGATCTGAACTGCAACACATGGCTCCGGAAAAGTGAGATGATACAGTGATCTGCAAAAATATTCATAGCTGTTGACGGGTTTTGTTTTGTTTTTTGTTTTTTTCTTCACAATTTTTGTGGTTTTACGCGACACGTCATTTTCCGTTTCTCTAACAAATGAAAATCTGAATGTATTTATATTAAGCCCTCCTGAGTCGGGAATTTGTTGACTCAGCTTTTGCGGAGTGACTCTACAAGTTCTGCAACAACTACAAACCAATGCGACTCCCTGGGAAATGGCTAAAGCTCAGTCAGACTGGATGTGCTGAGTCTTTAAAAAATCAGTTCTCAGGTCTTGTGGCAGATTATCAATCAGATTTCAGGATGGACTTTGACTGGGACATTGTGCTGAACTCTTCCACTGCAGCCCTCAGTGAATGTTTTAGGGTTTTCTTTCTGCCGGAAGGTGAACCTCCTCCTCAGTCTCAGCTCTTTTGCAGTCTTTCCCTTAACTCCATTCATATTTTCATCAACCCTGACCAGCCGCACCACGGCACACTGACGCCACCACCATATTTACAGTGGGGTTGGTGACTTCAGTGTATAGTTTCATATTAGTTTTCAGTGACATTTTCCTTTGACTTTCCTTCATCACATAAACCCCGATGAAGAGTGTGCACTAATGCGAAAACAAAAAGTGCCCTGAGGCACGAATACTCTCTTCGCCATGGTCACAGAGGAGACACATAAAAATTAGCCCATTGCCTTTGCCAGCTAACTCCACCTCACTTTTACTTGTAAAGATTTGGCTTTTTACACCCCCACCATTTTAATAGCCAAAACTAAAAGCATTAAAAAAGGGTTGTTTTGAACAAAAGCAATTCTTGACGATAAGATACTCTTTGTGTAGATAGCCACTGGTTTATCTTGGATTCAATCTTTGTGCCCAATCCAAGATGGGAGCACAATTAACAAGGAGATGTAGGGGAAAAAAAGAGAAACAGTGCCTGTCCAACGCTGGGACAATTCGATTAGCGAGCCTTTTGGCTAGCAGCCTGATATCCCGTAAATATCATTCATGTTCAGACATCTCTGCATCATAGACAGTTATTACAGCATACACTTAATTCTTTGATGAGAATGGTTACGCTACTAATATAATTTTGCTTAGAAAAAGCTCTGACTACAGTGTTTTTATTTTTAAAAAAAATATTGTGTTTTGTTTTTTAAAGAAAAAACTTTTGCCATTTGTTCACACAAAAACTTTGTAGTCCTGACTCGCATGAGGAATATTATTGTTTTCATTGAAACTCCACCAATTGATAGCAGCTGCTTAGTTTGCTTTGCCTTGGCGTGACTTTGGTATAAATGTAAAAAACAACAACAAAAAAATGGTAGGATAGTCAAGTTGACGCTAAGCTGAGCATGCTACCGCTAATTCTTCTGCCTGTATCTCCATCCCTCTATATGTAAATGTTTCTGACCTATTTGGCAAAGTGTGAACCGTAGTCTTGTTTGACTCTGGTGAACCCTCTTACTTTCACTCTTTGTTTTTGTATGTTGTTGCGTGTGTGCGTGTGTGTGTGTGTGTGTGCGTGTGTGTGTGTGTGCTACTACGCCTGCTTGCATGGATTTGCCCTCATGCACATGCATGCTGTGGATCCAGCTATCCCACTGGAGTCTGTGGCTAATGCATACCAGACATTCTGACAGCAGGAAAGTCCATTGAAATTCACTGTCTTTCTTCCACAGTGTTTATGTGTCTTTTTTGTTAGTGTTTCTGCACAGGAGTGTCCGGTGCGTGATTCCCCTTGTTTGACCACTCATAAGTCATGGAAAGGACTGTTTGCGCATCTAATTGTGGTCACGGTTCAACGAGGTTCGCCACTCGAGCAACGTTTCGCGTGCAATGTCCCACCCAAGTCTGCATCCACGCTTTTAAAAAAAAACAACAAAAAAAAAAACAACATCTCTCCCCCTGTGGGTCTCAACCTGCTCTGATATATTGACGCACCTATAATTCTCTTGAATGCTTCGGTTCTGCTGCATTGAGAAGATGGTAATTTTTCCACAGTCTGGAAAGATTCATGGCTGAATTTAGCAGAGCCGAGTTGTTGAGTGATGCCAACTTTCCCCTATTTAAAATTCCCTAGCAATGGAGTTATACCATCCCTGTCTTTCCCATTTTGCTTGTGAGTGGGCGAACTTTATTTCGCTGTGGAGAGAGGCAGGCTCCAGGGCAGGCCCCGTCCCAGCAACCAAATATTAAGCAATGGCTTTACAGACTAGGCCTCTTGAGGGGAGGGCGCTTAGAGAGCATGCTGACTGAATGCCTACATTTACTGGCTGATTCTGATCCCAGCTAATATTGGATTTTTGTTTTTTTCTTTTTTAGATATCGTATTATCTTTTATTGCTTTATAAATGGGACCAAAGTCACGTTCTGTCCTCTGCTGAGTTGAGGAGACTCAGCTTAATTTTCCTGATTTATCTTCATAATCTGCTTCAATGCCGCAAGAGGACATATCCGGGTCTGCTTGCGTTTTATTATATTAATTTAAAATACGTTTTTCTTTTTTTTCTTCTTTTTTTTTACTTTTGCAACAGTGTGGGACAGAGTGTACCTCAGATGATATACTTGCTAGAAGACAGTTGTGCTTCACTAAATTAATCAAATCTATTCAGAAATATTGTTTCCATGTGGGGAAATTGTGTCGTGTCGGGGCTTTTACTGTGAAAGAGACTTGGCATTTATCACCCTTAATAAGTTTTGATGTTTAGCCACGAATCAGAAGAAGAAACAAAATGCTATTTATCTTTATACTGCTGCCACCTTTGGTCAAAATCTGTTTGAAGAAAAACGATTATGGACACAAATCATGGCAACATGACACGTTACGCGTTTGGCTACACGTCACTTTGCCCCTTTTCCAATTTCTACCCCCGTCCCTCACCTCTTATAGTTTTTCCCCTTTTATTTGTAGCTTTTCCTTTCAGTTGTTGCATTGTTATAATTAATGAAATTAAAAAGTGGAAAATGTGCAAAGCTCCCCTTTCATTTGGCAGGGGGGGATGTCATGTATTTTCCAGGCACTTTTGTAGCAATATTATTTCACAATCAAGTATGCTCCCCTCGTTTGTTGTAAAAATGATATATAAATCAAGCATGACTCAAAGGAGACTTGACTTTCTCATTTATTTGAAATTTATCCACAACACAAGGCGTACACTTTTCCACCTGAGAGGATATTTTTAGCTGGTGGTTGAGTAAACCCACATATGTGTGCTTGCCTCCAACCAGGCACTCTCTGATGCCCCCACAACTCGCCCCCAGAGTCACCTCTGAGCGGGCCGGGTAGGTAAATAAACACAGCGAAAACCAACATTTGGAGGAGCGGTCATATATCCTGCACAACATCCTGAAAACCACCTCCCTCTGCCTTTGACTTACTATGGGATGTGGTGGCCATGGCGACCGATGACGGGTTTTATGGACAGTCGTGGGCAAACAAATTTGAGTGTCGCAGCTTTAATGTGAGCCGAGAGGGAAATTAACTGAAAGGTCCTGGTAGTCGAATCAGATAATTAGTGGATCAGCCAGTGTGGCAGCATTTTATAAATGCAGACGTTCTGGCAGTTTGTTGATGCCAAGACGGAAAGACATCAGCAGTGACTAAGAGGTTTTTCAGTGAAGTGGTTGGAAATAGCGTTTTTATTGCCACAGCTATNTATGTTTAACAGTAGAGATAACAATTTACCTTTTCCTTTATAAAACGCCAAATTTAAATAAAAATAATAATTTTTGAAACAGGAAGTTACCCGCTGTTTACAATGGATCTGCCGTCTTTTCAAAATAAAAGCTGGTACTATTCAGATGAGTTCC
The DNA here is from genome assembly GCF_000485575.1 of Poecilia formosa. Lineage (NCBI taxonomy): Eukaryota > Metazoa > Chordata > Actinopteri > Cyprinodontiformes > Poeciliidae > Poecilia > Poecilia formosa. The sequence continues at coordinate 381,376 of NW_006800354.1, forward strand.
TACTGGAATAGCGTTGCACTTGGCAATCTAGTGTAATAACATCACACTGCTACACTGGCTCCAACTGTATTCTTTTTGCAATGCCTTGCAAAAAAAAAAAGTTGCTTCTTGAAATTTTTCACATTTTGTCATCCTAATAGAAAACTCTAATGTTTTCTCTTAGATTTTATGTGACAGGCCAAGACAAAGCAGGAAGGATGCACAGTTTTTAAGAATTACATATATGTTAATAAAACATTACTAGTCATTCAGAAGTGCCTAAATGCTTGTTCTCACCAAGCTCCTCCTTAAATTTGCAGTTTCCAGTCGAGGCTCCTCCTCACAGAGCTCGACTCCTCCACTCAGCTCCTCCAGACTAGCGGCAGCAGCAGTGAGCAGTCACCTGTTGGATCTGAATATCTACGGAGCTCATCATAGGAACTACTTTTCACTTCAAAGCTCCTGAAAACGGTTTTAACGGCATCATGGAGAAACGTGGTGATGACGCTCCGAAGGTTGGAAAGAGCACAAGAGCACTTCTTAAAGAGACAGAGGCCAATTTCAAGGTGTTAAATTGCGAAATCAAATTTCTTTTAAGTCATGTTTGATATATATACAGGATTTTTATAACAAACAGGTGACATGGTCACTTGATGGTGCTATAAAATGACATTATGTGCCTGGAAAATACATAATGCCGCCCCTTTAATTAAAATCAAGTGCATCCAACTGTCTTCAAAAGTCATCAACATAGTAAACAGCACAGAATACAGCTGTTGTTTGAAGGTCTTGTTACAGCAGGCATGTAAGTGATGAACTTGCCAAGAAATTTAAATCAAGATTTGGACATAAAACAACATCGTCCATCTCAAGGTGCCCTATTCAAACTATTATCTGAAAATGTAACTATTGTAAATCTACCTGGATTCTATCCTCACCTAAACTATCAGAGTGTGCAACAGGAACATCCGTCAGAGAAACCGGCAAGAGGCACATGGTAACTCTGGAGGAGCTGTGCAGAGTCACCACTTGAGTAAGATAATGAGATAATGCTCATGTACAGATCCAGTTGCAGCAGAAAGCTAACACTTCACATCAGCCAGAACACACCACTCCCATTGTAAAACATGGTGGGTGGCAGGATTGCGGTGCCGAGATGGTTTTGTTTAACAGGGACAGGGAAGTTGATGGGAAGCTAGCTGAGGCTCAGTGCAGAATAGTCCTGGAAGAAAACCTAATACAGGGAGCAAATTACCCATGACTGGGTTAGAGGTTCACTTTACAGCCAGAGTTTGATTGATTCTGTTTATAAATATTTATGCCTTTATTAATCTGTAGAAGTAAAGAAAGCAAAACTAGGGTGGGTTATATATATGTATATATATATAAAAAAAACAAAACAACGGCTGGAGTATTCGGTCATCAGTCCAAACTGTGTTTCCACAAAGTAAAACTGTAAGCAAATATTTGGAGGAGGTCAAGAAGAGAGGAAGAGATGATTATAGGGTGAGATTAAGAAAAAAAAACAAGAAAAGGAGAGAGCTGGAGAAACAGAAAAGGTCTTGAACCTCAAGTTCTGCTGTTGCTGGCATCTTCTCAAAGGCTTACTGTAACACATGGGGCCAGGCAAACAGGGCCACACTCCCTTTCACCGCCACATGCAGCTCAGCTGTAGACGTCAGCCCAGGCCAATCACAGCTATGTGAACCAAGACTTCCCAAAGGCCCTTTCATCTAAAACATCAAGTTTCACTCTGCAGAGCTCACACCCTCTGAATTTCAACTCCTGAATGAGGCTCTTTTGCTATTCAGCCCGACGACATTTGCATTCACCGTTGACCATGTTTGTCTCACTTAGCCGGTACTTTAGAGAGTCCTAATCAGTGGAGGATTAGGTAAAATCACAACTTTCGTTTCAGACTTACTAAGAGACCACACAGGAGGGCAAGAGACAGAAAAATGGAAGATGAGGGTGTGGGATGGCATGCAGGAAATGGTGGGGGAATATTGCTCCTATTGACCACAGAGCAAAGCCACAAGGTAGCTGCACCGGTCTTGTTCACCCAGCACACTTACTTTCCCGCTAACTTCATGTGTCTGAGTGCTGGGGTTTATGTAAAGTTTATTATGAGAGCTCAGAGTTTGGCTCGACCCCTTCGTCCAGCGTTACCCAATCTGTGTTGGTGGTTTTTATGTGCACGCAAACTTGGATGGAGTGAATGTTTGAGTTAAACTTCAAAAATGTCCCTGCAAACTATTAATCAGAGCAGTGCAAAAGGAGAAATGTCAGGGAAATAATAACTGATCATATCAGGTGTGGAAAAGCTGCTGTCGTCACGCGTCCATTGACTTGTTTTGAGGGTGACAGATAAGGGGTTAAACACTGATCATCTTACGTGTTTTTATTAGCAGTCTGTCTGACTTTCCACAGCGGTAACCCTTGCGTTGATGCATATTTTTGATGTTCCAGGTGTGTGTCGGTACGCTCTGGGGATGTCGAGTGGGCAGATATCGGATGAGGACATCTCTGCCTCCAGTCAGTGGTCTGAATCTACCGCTGCCAGATACGGCAGGTACATCTTACACACACACGCTCAGACACGTGTTTCTTAGCATGATAACGAATGCAACTTGTCCAGCAAGGTGCCTGTGCCTGAGTATGAGACATAAACCACAAACCGGGGTACCGGTTCTGCTCACAGATGTGGTATTAGGAGAGCACGCGTGGGGGGATGTGTGCTAGAGCTGCATGCCATAGAACTTGGGTGGCCTTCACTAAGTATTGGGATCTTGATGTCGTACACTTTCCGCCTCAACTCTGGGTTGAATTTCTGCCTTGGTACCCTTCTCCCTTCCCAGCCCCTTCCCCTAAATTAGCATTTGAACGATTTACGACGCAGCCTTTCACCAGAACGTCTATTTTACAACCGGCTTTAAGAGCTCAAATCCTCCACTCCACCCACTTTTACATTTCTTTCCACGTTTCCTCTTCATCCTGCCGTTTTTTCCCCCCCTCTACATCCTCCATTCATTGGCTCCCTCTTCTTCCCACGTTTTCAAATCGCTTGTCTTTACCTCCAAGATTGGACGGTGAGGAGGGAGATGGCGCGTGGTGTCCGGAGATAACTGGTGAGCCAGACCACCTGAAGGAGTTCCTCCAGATTGACTTGCGTTCGCTCCACTTCATCACCCTTGTGGGCACCCAGGGCCGTCACGCTGGAGGAATGGGCAACGAGTTTGCCCAGATGTACAAGATTAAGTACAGTCGTGATGGCAGTCGCTGGATCTCATGGAGGAACAGGCAGGGGAAACAGGTAACTCCACCTGCTGGCGAGAAATCGAAGATGATATGATATGAGTTGACCCTTCTAACTAGTAGTTAGGCGAGCTGCACTGACTTTATGACTTTAAGTAAGGTAACCCTGGACTTTGACTGGACCACATGGATAGGGTTGTGTTTATGGTTGTTGCCCTGCTGGACAAGGAAAATTTGCCAAGATTTTCTGTCTGTCAGGTTTCCTCATTGAATGCCCTGAATTTAACTCGGTGCACCTTATCCCTGCTGAAGCATCCTCACAGTATGATGGTGCCACCACCACATTTCACCTTGACACATAGCATTTTGGGTTTAATCGGGGGATTAAATAGCACAAAGAGTGACTACTTGAGGCAACCAGTCTTTAATGGATTTTACTGTAGGGTTTCAGAGTAACAAGGGAGCAGGATGAAAGAAGGGTAAAAATAGATCAATGTCTCACTTTTGAGTTTCTTTTTTTATTTTAAAAGTGTGACATTCAGCTCATCAGAACTTTGAACATGTTTGTGCTGGCCCGTGAGATGGATTTTCATTAATCTAGGCCGAAAGTTGTGATTTTTTTCCAAAAATATTTAATGGTGATGTACTCACATTTTGCACATTTATGATTTTTGCACATTTATGATTTCTACTGCTTCTAAAAACAACCCAAGCACTTAAAAAATCTGCCCAGCTAGTTTTTGGCAATAAGTTAATTTTTTTGGTGTCTGAAAAATTACCCGTTTCCAAAACGAATGTAATGTCACAAATCAGCAGGCACGGCCCCTCACCTAGCAACCCCAGCAAAGCCCGGCCCATCGCCTAGCAAACCCAGTGGCGTTCAGCCCGTCACCTAGCAACCCAAGCGGAGCTCCAGCCCATTCGGTCAGCTGGTCTTACTGCTGTATGTGCTGTACAATGGCTGCTGGAAAAGACAAGTGGTTTGTTGATGACTCCAAAAATCACTTGCTGCACTCTTGTTGGTTGTGCAGGAGGTCTGCGTCTCAAAGATGTACGGTTGCGTAATTGCGCATCTGTTTGCAGCCATTTTCACATGCGAGTGGAAATGTTGACGTGGCCAGCAGCAGCTTATTTGAATTTAAAGTGATAAGAGGCCCCAAAACGTCTGATTCTGAAAGGAGCTCAAAGTAGACAGAAGTGAGGAGACGAAAATCTCGTTATCTAAGAATGATTTTGTGCAAAAAATAAAAAATAATAATAATGTAATGAACATGTTTTGTGTAGCCCATAGGCCCTTCCTAACCTGTTTAAGGAAGTATTATAGGTCACCTTCAAGAGGTGGTTAAACTTTTGCTAGGCATTAGTCAATAAGTGACTTATTATTGAGCTTTATTATTTTATGCTTTATTATTGGGATAAAATTCTTACAAAAACAATATAATGACGATCAGATATCAGTTAGTCTGATCTTGATGTCATAAAATGTTTGCTTCGTCTGCAGGTGATTGAGGGCAACAGGAACACGTACGACATCGCACTCCGGGACATGCAGCCACCCATCATCGCTCGTCTGGTCCGCTTCATGCCCGTCATAGACCACTCCATGAACGTCTGCATGAGAGTGGAGCTCTACGGCTGCGAGTGGCTCGGTGAGTTTGAGTTCAAGCACAGAGAGAAACACATTAGGATGCATTTCAAGAAGCGCAACCTCTTAAGGATGATCGTAAAACAGCGAAAGCAACACTAACCTTTGAGCCTCTTGCGAAATGGAGGAACAGCTGATTTCCAGTTACCATTGCATAACAACGCGCTGCGTAAACTCTAATCCAGTAGAGAAGATAAGGATATTATGATAATATAGCACTGACTTTATGGAATGTAACGTCTGTCCCCAAACTATAAATTCATACTTACTGATGTCCCGTTAAGTCTGGTTTCTGTTGTGCAAAGAAGAAAAGCTGCGTTTGATGAAAGAGGTGACGATGTTCATTTCACGCTTTCTTTCCCTAAACCGGGCCCACATTCTTTGATAAATGAAACTCCGCAGGCTGCAAACAAGTTGTCAGTCTGTGGAAAGGACTTTGTTTAAGCTGTTTAAGCCATTTTCCGTTCTCTTTTCCGACGTAGCATAAATATTTTCCATCTCCTTGTTCTGTTTTCTGTTGCTTTGGTAAGTTTTGTTTGAAATTCTCAAAATGGCCTTTTTTTTTTTTCATACATCCTACCTGCATCTTGGTGCATTTGTTACCATGGTGACCTTAAACTGTAGAGTTTAAAACAAACTTTGTGGCTTTCTGAACAATGTCAATAAAATCCCCACAACTGAAGGGCAAGTTGTCATTTCTTCCCAGATGGCCTGGTTTCGTACAACGCTCCTGCAGGACAACAGATGAACCTTCCTGCTTATCCTGTTTACCTCAACGACTCGGTCTACGATGGAGCCATCATCTACAGGTGAAAAGTGCTTTTCCTCCTCATCTTTTGCTTCCTGCGCTAGTTTGATGTAGCTCTCATCACTAATAATCGCTGCTTTTCCTCCTCACCATGTTAATTCGCGTTGCCATGGTAAAAACAAAGAAACAGAGCGTTGTGACCAAGTGGGTTGGGGTGTTTTATTGTTAGGCAAAACCTCCCAGGAATAACTGAGTCAACAGGACCGAATAACTTTAAGACCCAGAATGGACCGATCAGGGCTTTTGTTATGTTTGGATTACAGGGTGAATAATGTCCCCCGTGACACTGAAACACTCTGTTACAGAAACAGTGGAGGAGGAAAGCAGCAAAAATGAGGAATAATAGAAAATCTGACAAATACCTGGAACAGAATGGGTTTTGTTTGGTAATGCTGCCACCTAGTGTTCGGAATGAATTACAGTTTATATATGAGCCAATTTGTTGAAGCGCTGATGAAATCAAACAAGATTAAAGTTGCATTAGGTAACTTTTTATGAAAATGCTTCTTTTATATTTGTTTTGGTCTTTACAAGCATGTAAAAATCATCTTCATAAAAAGTGCAGCTTTAGAACAAGAATACAAATTAACATAAAATATTATGTATGGGAGACCATTCAGTGCGGTGAAAAAAGTATTTATCCCCTTTATAGATTTCTTTATTATATTTTTATTTTCATTTTTTTCGGTCACATTTATGCTTCAGATCGCCAAACAAATTTTAATAGCAGACAAACTTAGTCAACACAAAATGCAGATTTAAAATAAAACTTTATGTATTGAGTTTTCAAAAGTTATCCAAACCATACCTTGTTCTAAGTGAAAAAGAGACAACCTTTCTTGTATTATTGAATTAAATGTAATTAGGAACATTTCTTGATTAGTAGAAATTAACTCTACTTCAAACAGAACCCGTCTGACAGCATGAAGAAGGCTAAAAGTATCAGGCCTTGACCACAGATGGATATGTCTCCCGTCACTGCGGTTCAGCTTCCTGGTGGTGAAAACCACAGATGCTGTGCTTTTCTAAAAAATAAAACAACAAAAGTTTACTGTTTTGTTTGTGTAACCATGGTGAACAGAATCATGACTGGTTTTGTGATTAGCAACTGTGTAAATAACAAACAGGGACGTTTCATTAAAGGACTTAACAAGGAGTTTAATATAATCTTCAAAAGACTGAAAATGCGTCTGACTGGAGTTCATTGGCTCCAGTCAGATTTCATCCCTTTTTACAGATTTGCTTCTGTGTTTCTCAGTATGACAGAGGGCTTAGGCCAGCTGACCGACGGCGTTTGTGGAGAAGACGATTTCACTCTCAGCCACGTCCACAACGGATGGCCCGGGTACGACTACGTAGGCTGGAACAACGACAGCTTCCCCGGTGGATCCGTCGAAATCATGTTTGAGTTTGACCGCATACGAAACTTCACCTCCATGAAGGTGAGAATACCGAGCCGACGCGGCAGCGGCGGCGTTACAGTCCTTGGCGTCGTTCTCCGTCATCACAGAGAATTACCCCCGTGTGCGCAGGTCCACTGCAACAACATGTTCTCCCGGCACGTCAAGGCCTTCCAGCAGGTGGTCTGCCACTTCCGCTCCGACTCCGACTGGGAGACGACGCCGCTCGCCTTCAGCCCCGTGGAGGACGAGAAGAATCCCAGCGCCCGCTTCATCACCGTCAAGCTGGCCAACCACATGGCCAGCGCCATCAAGTGCCAGTTCTACTTTGCTGACGCTTGGATGCTGTTCAGCGAGATCACCTTCCAGTCAGGTACTTGGTGCGGAGCTGATTTGGTGCTGGAGGGAAGTTGTTGAGACGAGTTTTCAGCCTAAATAACGATTGGTGAAACTTTTTCAGATACAGCCATGTACAACACAACACCGCCTTCCACACCTAAGCCAGGTGAGGAACTACGTCTCACATACGCATGCAATGCTTGGTTAATAAAATGTGAGCAACACCTTCAGTGATTTCTTTAAATTGGTTCCTGCTAAAATTGGAAATAGTGTTTGTATAAAAAGGTTTTTTTTAATCTATGTTATTTTTGTTATTTGTGATATATTCAACTAGAGAAATTCAAACTTTTTTTGTGTGTTTTTTTCCTTTGATCGCAAAAAACAAAATTTAGAATAAGTGGGACTCTCCATGAAATATGCTTCCTTAAGAGAGGTTCAGCTATCCATATCTAATCTCTTTTTTTATTTGATGAAAACTTAACCGTGTATTACTCATTAAACGGAATGAACTAAAATATTTTTTTCTAGCTAGGAAAAAGTGAGGACATTGTGCAGTAAAAAGTAATGGCATCCTCTTTGGTTGAAATAACTTCAATCAGAAACACAACAAGCTAAATATCTAAGGTTCTAACAACTTAAACCTCCAAAGTGTTGGGTTTTAATCTTCAATATTTGCAACTAATGTCACACATCTGTATGTTTTATTTAGTGGTTTTAAGTTTAGTAGATCTGGCGATGTCTTAATTTAATCCTTTCAAAAATTACAACTTTTATTTTAATTTATAGAAAAAACCAACATGATATATATAGATTTTGTTTATTTATATGATTTGAACACCTCAACACTGTGAAATTTATACTAAATGTTAATATGTCAGGTTATGTCTCCAATGGCATTAGCGGTTATGGAGAAACCAAATGCAGGCAAGGGGAGGCAGAACAGAAATGAAGCAAAAATAAAACTGTTTAATAGTAAAAGGGAGCTTTAAAAAAATAAAATTAAAGTCCACAAATCGGAAAAGGCTAAAGATAGTTAAAGTAATCAAATGCCAGAGCACAGATGGTGTGTAGACTCTACAGACGTCCAGACTTCAAATGACCTTCAGATTATCGCATTGCCACTGTAAAGTGTGCGTCCCCTTAAAAACACTCCTAAAACCTGTGGAAAACCTTTCCAGAAGAACTAAAGCTGGTACGTCTGGAAACTGTGGACTGCCTTGTGTTTCTAAACTCCATGGATTGAGAATGGGACGTCACCAAATATGTTTGGTGAAACACTGTGGCTCCATGTCAGTTTTGACCTTTTTCACAATAATTAAATAAATAAATAAATAAATAAATACCTGGTTTGTTATGATGCAGGCAAAGCGATATCTCAGCTGGTTTAAAACATGAACGATAAAATGTCTGTTTGATGCTCACACACTTGTGTCTTTTCTTAAAATTCTCATGTAACCGGGAAGCGCGTGAAACTAAAGTCTCTTTTTAAAATCTTTAAAAGGCACCTCTCCTCCTCCCTCACCAGAAGATGACCCAACCCATAAAGTAGATGACAGCAACACTCGCATTCTGATTGGCTGTTTGGTGGCCATCATATTCATCCTTGTTGCCATCATTGTCATAATTTTGTGGAGACAGGTGTGGCAGAAGATGCTGGAGAAGGTGAACGCCTCCCTTTCTTTTTCTTTTTATATATCGACACAACTAACAAACGGTCTCCCTCTCGGAGACGGTCAGATCTGCTCCCTGACACGCGTGCTTTATTCCAGGCCTCTCGTCGGATCCTGGACGACGAACTGACTGCTAGCTTGTCGATACAGAGCGAGACGTTCAGCTACAATCACACCAGCAACCGGCCGGGCACAGCCGGCGAACAGGAGTCTAACTCCACCTATGAGCGCATCTTCCCTCTGGGTCCAGACTACCAGGAGCCGTCGCGCCTCATATGTAAGCTGCCGGAGTTTCCACAGAACTCAGAGGAGCCTGGTAAGCCAGCAAATCTGCTCACACACACATGGATATTAACACACAGTGTTTTTTTTTTTGTTTGTTTTTTTAAAGGTGTTTCCTCAGGAACTTGCTAATTGCAAATTGGAAGTAAAAGCAAGCAGTTTTGATTCTTTTTTGCAAATGAAAATGCTAAAAGTATGGCATACATTTCTGTTCAGCCTCTCCTGAGTTAAAAGTAATTATAACCACAATTCACTGGGTCTCTCTACCACTTTTGCAATACCAATCACTGACATTTTGTCAACTGTATTTAAGTTTGGACTTTGACTGGGTCGTTCTCACAGGCTAATCTTCTTTCAATTGATTATTTCCATTGTAGCTATGGTTTATTTATAGGCTCATCATCTCTCCAGGCCGGGTCTTTTGTAGCCTCTCACATGGTTTCTTCCAGCCCTATTTTTAGCTCCATCTGTAATACCATAAATTCAGAGCAGCTTCCCCGTCCCTGGTGAAAAGAAACATCCCCACAGCATGATGCCGCTGTGGGAGAAGGTCAACTTCGTCCACATGTTTGCTGTCTACCCTTTATGACTTGTAGGAAACAGGACTTCTTCTTGTGCCTCTCTTATCCTCTCTTTCATAAAAGGCAAATTTTGCTTCCTAACTTAACCCTGCTTTAAGCAACACTGACCTGTCTGTTGTGTTTCTTGGTCTTTATGATGCTATTTGTCCACTAAACACTCTTTTAAAAAAAAAAACACGGAGACCTTTATATTAAACTGAGATGAAACCACACATAGCAGTACTGTATTTATCAATGAATTGACAAATGGTTGCAGGGGATTTTATTTTAACCATATGCAACTTTGATCAAAAATATGCTTAACATACTTGTTAAGCATATTTTTCTCATGGCTCTGATTGGCTCTTTCTAGTTAGCACAGAGAGAAGGCAGAAGAGCTTGTTTTTTTATGTGAAATATGGAAATAAAAAATCATTATTTTTCATAAAAGTTACATACTGCAGCTTCAAAGGCGCTGGACAAAAATGTACACCACACTTTTCAGATTTTAAGATGTAATATATGTATGCAAAATACTTCAATCATACTTCACAAAAAAAATGTGTGATGTGTTTGTTACATTCCAATCAAATACATTAAAGTTGGTGGTTATAACGCGAAAAGGTTCAAATATTTTCCCGTGAGAAAACAGCGTCCGTCCTGTTGAGGTTTCAGCTGCTGTGTCTCACGATGTGTTGCAGCTTCGGCCGCCGCTGCAGCTTCAAAGTCCACAACTCAAACTGTGGTGCAGGACGGCGCCCCCCACTACGCAGAGGCAGACATCGTCAACTTGCAAGGCGTCACCGGAGGCAACACGTATGCCATCCCCGCGGTGACGATGGACCTGTTGTCCGGGAAGGACGTCGTCGTGGAGGAGTTCCCGCGAAAGCTGCTCACATTTAAGGAGAAGCTGGGAGAGGGCCAGTTTGGAGAGGTGCGAGTTCTCTACTTTCCTTCACTTAGAAAACAAAAGCACGAGCAAATGTTAAACCCCTTAATTGTTTTGTTGTTGTTTTTTTTTTAAACCCTTTGCTGGTTCAGGTGCATCTTTGTGAAGCAGAGGGAATGCAGGAGTTTATAAATGAAGACTACTTGCTTGACGTCCCAGAGGGCCAGCCGGTGCTAGTGGCTGTGAAGATGCTCCGTTCAGATGCCAACAAGAATGCGAGGTGCGCTGCCGTCGTTGCAGGAGCTGGAAATATAACGACAAAAAAAAAGCAAGCATGAGGTTACGATTCACCTGATTCATATGAAAAATAAACTTAAGCAACTTGCGCGAACTTTTTCTGTGTGGACAGGAATGACTTCCTGAAAGAGATAAAGATCATGTCGCGTCTGAAGGACCCCAACATCATTCGCCTGCTGGCCGTGTGCATCTACAGCGACCCGCTCTGCATGATCACAGAGTACATGGAAAATGGAGACCTCAACCAGTTCCTGTCCCGCCACGAACCCGAGGGACAACTCGCTCTCCTCAGCAACGCATCTACTGTCAGGTCAGCCAGCGACCGTCGCATTTCACTTGCAGTTTTGTCTTCCCACCACATGGTGACGTCTCTCGTCTCCCCTTCAGCTTTGGTGATCTGTGCTACATGGCCACCCAGATAGCCTCGGGGATGAAGTACCTCTCCTCCCTGAACTTTGTCCATCGAGACTTGGCCACACGGAACTGCTTGGTGGGGAAAAACTACACGATAAAGATAGCTGACTTCGGCATGAGCAGAAACTTGTACAGCGGCGACTACTACCGCATCCAGGGCAGAGCGGTGCTGCCCATACGCTGGATGTCATGGGAGAGCATCCTGCTGGTGAGGGCCGCACAAGTTCTCAGTTCCACTGCTTGAGTGGAAGAAATTTTGCTACTGGTCAAATATTACTCCTGTAAAAGTAAAAATAGCTCTGTCAAGTTACTATCTAAATTGTAGTATTGTCGTATGTGCTTTAAGTATTTAAAAATGTGAATATTTTGACACTAGAGCTTAGTGGTATTCTTGACAGATCCCAGATCATCAATAATAATGCAGGAGTCTTACATTTTTCTAGCTTTTTTGGATGCTCAAAGACACTTAGCAGTTTTATGTATTATTCATTCACGTCATAAGGCAACACCACTAGGACAAAAAGGGTCCTTCTTCTTCTTGCGACAGGTTTAAAGCTGCACATTTCCACCCACCACGTAGGGGTGCTGTGTGTAAATTTACTGCGTGTCAGAGTAACAAAATAGATACTACGCAATAAGATCAACATGAAGAAGTAACTCGATGGAAATGTAATGAAGCAAAAAAAATACAATTCTGCAGAAAAATATAATGGAGTGAAAGTATTAAGTTTTCCACAAAAGTTCTTCTCAAGTAAAGTACAAGTTTTCAAAAGCTGTACTTAAGTGCTGTACTCAAGTAAATCCGCTTTGCTACTGCCCACCGCTTACAACGCAGCGTGTCTGTTTGCCCAGGGTAAGTTCACCACGGCGAGTGACGTCTGGGCCTACGCCGTGACACTGTGGGAGATCCTGAACTTCTGCAAGGAGCAGCCGTACTCCCAGCTCACCGACGAGCAGGTGATAGAAAACACAGGGGAGTTTTTCAGGGACCAGAAGCGGCAGGTGAGGGCGACTAAACGGTTTTAATTTCACGAGTGGGATAAAATAATTTGGCGATGTATTTCATGTCTCGCCCTTGGATCTCGCAGATCTACTTGCCTCAACCTGTGCTGTGTCCGGACTCGCTCTACAAGATCATGCTGAACTGCTGGAGGAGGAACGCCAAGGAGCGGCCCTCCTTCCAGGAATTACACAGAGCCCTGTTGGATTTACAGCCTTAAGCCTGCGTAGTGTTCAAGACACTTTAGAGTCTGCGCGCATCTCTGGAGACAAGGGATGCCGCAGACACAGTCCAGGTTTAAGCTACGCTCCTATTCAACAGAGAGACGGGATGGGAGGCCACCTGCTGGCTCCAAGCTACATTTTCGGGGACTGAATACTCTCTCTAAAGGTTGATCTGTATTCCAGTTAATGCAAAAGTTTTATTTTTATGAAGCATAAATTTAGACAAAGTACTTTATCACAGTTTGAAAAGAGAGGCACGACCTGTCGGGTGGGTGTGGAGGAAACCAACATTTAAATGTAGCAAGAGACATCTGGCACTTTCAAAACTAAACACTAAAAGTAGGGACGCTTGTGTCTGGACATTTCTTTCTTTGTTGCAGAATTGTTCTTGGCAAAAAAAAAAAAATAAAAAATCTCATACCTGTTTATGTCCCCTACAGTGGTGCCACATTTGAAAGGAAAATGCTTTTATGGCCAAAGTCACCAAAATAACCACATCGTCCAATTTAAGACATGACAAGGACGTGCCAGGATGCTTCAGTGGCAACATGTCTTGTTTTTTTCAAACCTCCATTCTCCAATCCAATAGATAACAAAATATACTGAAGGGAAGATTTAACTTGTTTTTTTTTTTGTTTGTTTTGTTTTTGTCTTTTTCAAAGTTCAATCCCACAAATTCATAATTCTTACAAATGTGGCCCCCATTTGAGGTGAAATAAACAGGCAATGGAGTAAAATAAGATTTGCAGCCAATGTTCCAGCATTTTTACAAGAAAGCAACAATCGGCCAGACATGAATTTCCTCACTGTTTCTGTTTGGTTTATGTGTAAATCCAATGTGTAATAAGTGGTTTATCTATCCCATGTTACAGTGTTGTTTGAAATACTGCTTTCTTTATCTTTTCTTTTGGAAGACTGCTTGAATGTAGAAAGGGAAAGTGCAGAGCCAACGGTTACTTTCATATTTTATTATATTTTAATAGTTTCATCGTGTTCAGAAAACTTTATAAGTAAAAATAACAATGAGTGCATTTTTTTTCACCTCCCTGCCATTTTCCTGAAGTAGTTTTTTACAAGTGTACATGACTGTGTATGTCCGATAGACATGTTTAAATTTCATGTATCTTTTTTTTTTTTTGTATCAGTATTTATATATTGACTTGTGTTTATGACTTGTTTATAGATGTGCATAAGAGTAATGCGCTCAAACCAGAGCGTCACATTTGGTTTATTGCAGCATTTCTTCTTCTTTGATTTGTGTATGTTTTCTTTCTGTTGCAAAATCTTTAGGGACATCCTTTTGTCTGCCGCTGAATATGCTTTGAAGAAATCCCGTTGGAACTTCGTGCCGGGTCGTTGCCACGTGCCGTGTGTTGATTCAAAGCGTGTGTGTGTGTGTGTGTGTGTGTGTGTGTGTGCAGCAGGTGTGATTAGAGAGACGTTGGTACGTGTTTTCTGCAGGGATCCTAGGCAGTCAGGAAAAGAGCAAAGTTTGATCTAAGTATTTTCCAGAGGAAAGGCATGAAAAGGAAAACTCCTTGGGACATCCATCCATTCTTTTTACAAACACAGAAAAGGGTCACAAGTGGAGAAAGGTAGGAAAATATCATGAAAGATTTACAATAACTCTAGTTCTAGATGTCTATAGCTCTTTCTTGTTGTCAATGAAGCAGAAAAAATTTGGAGTTTCACCATAACAATGAATTTTCTTGGATGGTTGGAAAGGGTACGGTCGATGAAGATCAATTTTAAATACATTAGTTTAGAGCTCATCTTTTACTGGTGCGTCTGGACTTCGTGCTGCATTTGTCTCATTGTTTTTCTCTACTTGTTCTTGCTTTATGTTTTTAACTTTAAACACAAGCCCCAGTCGTCTCACCCGGACCGTGAAAGACAAATGCGTTTCTTTTTCTGCTTAGCAGGGTAAAAAGATAAAAGATATCGAGCTCAGGTTCAAATTGATACACGTTTATGAGTTTCATTGCATTCATTCTCCTTTCAATATTGTTACAAGTGCAAATAAAAACTATGCAAAAACATCTGAATAAAGTACTAGTTTCTTTCATTTTTAGGATATTTTTGTCTGAAAATGGTTGCATTTCTGCAAAATTTTGTCATAGATAGATAGATAGATAGATAGATAGATAGATAGATAGATATGTTGTAAACAAAAGTTAGACCTTGATGGCGACAACCCAAATAAAAGTCCTAACATGTACTCTTTGTCATGGTCAGGACTCTTTGTTTTGCTCCTGTGATCCAATTTTTCAGTGTCTGGAGTGGGCGGGACCTTTGCGGCTGGGCTGAGGCGTAATAAGATCTTATTGGCTGGAGTGCTGCCACAGGATCCAATCAGAACGTGGGGGGTGGAGTTAAACTGTGACTCCACAGAAGAGGAAACCAGTTCCTGAACCAGACACGCAACCTTTTCCCTCCAGTTCTCCTGTCGCGCTACAGGTTTTGGCTTTACCAAGATGAAAAAGGTGGTTTTGGTGACTGGAGCGAACAGGTAACAACCCAGTTTATAACCTCTATTATGAGAAGCCCCGTACTTGACGATACCAATTAAAAGTTCAATCATTTCAGGCAGAGTAATGAATTGTTTCATTAAAGATTGATTATATCAGCTGTGTTGTCATTTTTAGTTAGATGTATACTGATCTTGTTTTTTGTGGCCACTTTCTTTTCTTCTTTTAACCCTTCTGTTATGTTGTTGCAGGTCAAATTGACCCGTTTTAAAGTTTAAAAATGTTTTAAAAATAGTTGGAAGTATTTTTTTTTTTTGCATAAAACCTTTTTCTATTTGTCTTAATAGGTGAACTCTACATATAAATTGAAAATTTATTCATTTTACACATTTGTAACCCCCCCGCCCCCGCGTCTACTTGTTACATTGCTACTGTTCGGGTCAATTTGAAAAAAAAAAATTAATCACTTTCAAGGAAATTATTGTTATTTTTGTGTCTAGATTTTTTTCAGTGGACATAAAAAAAATGTAAATTCCATTTTTATGTCCAAATGAGTAATTGAATAAGTTATCATCATTAATCCTTAATTTCTGAGAGATAAAAAACATCATTGCACAAATATTGATTGAAATGGTTAGTATTGGAGTTAATAATCAGATACAAAAATGTTTTAGAGGATTTTTTTGGTTTCTGACACGATAGCATGACTAAACACTCCCCGGGTCAAATTGACCCACGGACATTATTGCTGTACCTCAGAAACGAACATAACAGGAGGGTTAAGTGTTATAACAGCTTTAAAATATGTCTTTCTTGCGTTCTTGCTGTGAAAGGTCATAATTTTTATAAATCAGGAGCAGAGGAGACGTCACACTGTGTGTGAGAGAGAGTGGTCAGTGTGAAACAGGGTTTTGCTACATTTAGCATATTTGCAATATTTGCATTAAATATTGTTCTCTGTATTTCTAACAAAATTATAATATCTTCCCTTAGATTTGGGGTTTCCACAATCCTACCAACATGTCAAAATCCTACATGTCCCACAAGCAGACTGAGGTTTACAGCCCAAAAAGATTAAGCAACACAACCTTGCTTTAGTATATTTAGTCTTCATGGTATCTCCTGAATCACTCAAGATCCATTTCACACTTCGGTGTTTTAATACACAAAAAAATCCAGGCATGAAACCACCAAAACTGCAGCAGTACGATATGATGGAGCAAAATGACCAGAACCTCCTGGTCTGGTTGTGTTGTGGTAGCCTGAATGCACAAAAGTTGCTGTTATATAAAACACTTTGAGAAAAAAAAAAAAAAAACATCTTCCTATACCATATGTGCTTCCTCTGGCTTCTTTTTTAAACACCCCACTGATCGTGGAAATAGATCACCTTGAGTTTTCTTCACTCAATAACAAGCACAGGTGTGGTGCTTCCACTTATCGGGAAAATCTTGGATATAAGTTTGTATGACAAGTTGAAAATTTCATATGTGAGCGTGTTATTATTATGTTATTATATCCTAATTGTATAGTTGTAATATCAAAACGGTCTAACGGTTCCCCTGCAGCGGCATCGGCCTGGCGCTGTGCGAGCGTCTCCTCTCACACGATACGGAGGGCCTGCATCTCTGCTTGGCCTGCAGGAACGTGCAGCGAGCTCAGGCGGCGCGCGCTGCCCTGCTCGCCTCTCACCCTGCAGCCCAGGTGGACCTGCTGCAGATGGACACCAGCAGCGTCTCCTCTGTTCTCAGGGCGGCACAGGAAGTCAAAGTCAGGTGGGAGGATGGACTTTTATTTTTTTTCCTGCTTAAAGCATTTTCAAAAAAAAAATTGCAGCACACTTTAGTTTACGTCTGCGCCTCAGAAAAGTACTTCAGGATTACATTTTAAAAAAAAATTATTATTATTATTTTGTTGTTTTCAGGTACAAATGGCTGGACTACCTCTACCTAAATGCCGGCATCATGCCAAACCCAGAATTTGACGCAAAGGCCTTTTTTAGAGGCCTCTTCTCCAGGTAAATAACTGATTTCAGTCACTCCAGACTTCAAAGTTCGTATATTTGTAAGTAAGGATGTGTAAAAAAAACAAAACAAAATAAATTAATTAAATTCAATTAATAAAATATTAATGTGTATCAAGGCCTTTTACGGAACAAATTTATCTTTCAAAATTAATTAATAAAAACAATAACTGGTTGTTTTCAAGGCTTTCATCTCATTCATTTTGTCAAATTTGTGCTCACAGTAAGGCGATCACTATGTTTGCCACCGGTGAGGGGATTCTGACTCAGAAAGACGGTGTCACTCCTGACGGCTTGCAGCAAGTTTTTGCCACCAACCTCTTTGGTCACTTCCTTCTCGTAAGTCGCTGCTGCAGGGTGTTTTGACTCCTAAATGATAAAAAAAAAATGGTTTGCTTTCAGCAAGTCTCTGGTTTTCTGCAGGCAGCCTGTGTGTCCTTGATGGAAACAAGCAAGGCTGACACCGAATCCATTTGTCACTTAGCAACTGTCCTCATTAAAAATTAACAGCACATTGAGAGCCTAAGGTCACGGCAGACATTATTCAGCTCAATTTGCTTCTGCAGGGAAATTTATGATTGTGTTAAGTTGCCATCAGTGAGTGAGTTTTGCGAGGTTCATGGTTGGATGTCAAGGAGTCACTGGTGCTATTGGTGCAGTGTAAGATCTGTTTTTTACCCTTTAAGGCTGAACTGATCAAAGACAAAGCTGAAATCAGAGTTTTTCGGGATGATTCTAATTTACGGTTTTCTTTAATCGTTTTTAGCGATTGCTAGTTTTAATAGCTAACAGTGTTCTTTGATGGAGGTAGCTTTTTTTTTATTTTTATTTCTGTGCATGCACTAAAGCATGTATCCCTAATATTTATCCAGTGTTTATTAAACTCAGAAAAGTGCAACTTCATGCTTTTGGTTCATAAAAATAAATTTCAGTTCCTAGTTTGGATAGAAATAACACGATTCTGAAGTTTTGGGGATGCACATCCAGAGCTGATTCTTTTGTTTTGACCCAGATTAGGGAACTGGAGCCGGTTCTGTGCCAAGAAGGACGAACCTCGCAGCTGGTTTGGACCTCCTCCAGTAACGCTAACCGTTCCGCCTTCAGTCTCGAAGACATTCAGCACCGGAGAGGAACTCAGCCTTACAGCTCCTCCAAATACGCCACAGACCTGCTCAGCCTGTCTCTCAATCAGCACTACAACAAGCAGGTTGGAAAATAAAAAAAAAGAAACACATTTAATGTCACTTAACGCTAAAACAAAATTAAACAATGCGGGTCTTTGCTTTAGGGTTTGTACTCGTCTGTCGTCTGTCCTGGATTTGTGATGACAAATCTGACCTTTGGCATTCTCCCGTCGTTTCCGGCCTTTCTGTGGACACTGCTCATGCCTGTCTTTTGGCTGGTGGGTTCAGCTTCATGAAACGTGACGACAACACGAAAAACATCCATGATTTTTTTTTTTTTTTTTTTTATTCTGTAATGACAAACATTTCCTTCTCCTGCCAACAGATCAGGGTGTTCACCAACACTTTTACCCTGACACCTTATAATGGATCTGAAGCTTTGGTGGGTAAAACAAAAATGTTATCACTTAAAAAAAAAAAACAGCTCTGCGCAAATTCACGTTCTGATTTCTACCCTTCTTGGCAGCTTTGGCTATTTAGGCAAAAGCCTGAATCTCTGGACCCTTATGCTAAATACCACAGCTTAACATCAGGGCTTGGAAACAACTACACCCAGCCACACAAGGTGCAGCAAGTAACTGTAGATGTATTTTTTGTTTGTTTTTTTTAAAAATGTGAATTATGTTAAAAACAGCTAAATGTTATGTGGTGTTTTCCCATTTGCAGATGGACATTACTTTTGAGACATCAGAGTCATTATACAGCAAATTACTTCAACTTGAAAGTGACATGAGGAAGAAAGTGGCAGAAACACAACCTGCAGGCCCCTCGCTGAAGACCTGAAGGACCTGAATGATAGCATCTTCTTTCCTTCAGTGTGGAATTTTTTATTTTATTTTTCCCAACCAGCAGCTTGCAGGAAAATTCACACCCACTGAACTTATCTGCCTTTTCTATGTAACCTCAAACTTTAATGTATATTTTATTAGGATTTTATTTTATACAAAAGCGTTAGATAATTGTGAAGTGGATGGGAAAGGATCTATGGTTATCGAAACAACTCAGAAATGTGGCTAACAATTCTATTTAGCCACTCTAGGTTGATAACTTTGCTGCAATTTGCTCCTGCCTGCAGGTATTTTTTTGGGGGTACGTCTGTGCTTCCATTTTTACTCACTCTGTTTTGTAAAATAGCTCAACCTCAGGCATATATTCAAGAAAACTCATCTAGTTGGTCATAAATTGAATGAAAATTATTCATCCCAAAACATTTTAGTGTAGCTTTTGCTGTATATCAAGCAGGAAGGTGGGGCGTTGTCCAGCTGGCAGGTGAACTTCCAGCTCTCTCTTGCATCTAAAAGGTTTTCTTTATATTCAAATTCTCCAGTCAACTTTGGACTCTAAATACTTAGGACATGGCTTTGAGAGGCAATGGCTTGTACTGGATTTTATTTAGGGGCAGAAGAGTAAACTGAGGTGAATGCTAATACCTGCCATCCTGTTAATACCATGAATCATCCCCACTTTACAATGTTAGTCTAAATCCCAACATTAAAGTTTTGTGGTTCGAAATTGACCAAATGTGAAAATGCTCACGGGTTATGAATAACTACTTCAGCAAGGCACTGCATGAAGTTGATTAATTCCCCTTCATTTAGAAACGTGTGTGTGGGACTTTGCAGCAGAATGGATTTTAAGTGTTTTCAAATAAGAAGCTCTATTCTATTTCATTCTGGGTCAGGTGTGATGTAGCAGCAAGGTCATGCATTTTCTGTTAACTGCTGGAGGGGGAAAGAAAAGGCGCAATGCATCTACTTAAATATGGAGCAAATTATAAGAAAACAATAACATAAGAATATTACCGATTTTCTAAGATGTTGGCGTCCAGTCATCACATTGCAATCCAGGAGGGACTGTTTGTAATCTGGTTATCAATCCCCAAATTATCCAGACAAAACGCAGCGCTGTCCGACAGCAGACTTTCATCGTCATCATCATCATCATCATCGTCATCATCATCATCTTCCCAGAAGTTGACATATGTGCTCTGTGTGAGCGTCTCCGCGGTGTACGGCGGCGCGGCCACTTGCAGAAGCCCGGTGGCGCACCTGACGTCCCGCTGTGGAGAACCTGGTGCGCACATCCAGCGGCGCTCTCTCGGCTCCCCGGCTTGGTTTCCAGCGGCGCACTCTTCCTCCTCCGCTTCGCTCACTTTGGGGTTGCAAAAAGCCCACACCATTCCGCAGAAGTAGACGAAAAATGTGCCCATGACCATGACCATGAGCGCATAGGACTCTATCATGGCTTTAGTAACTGGAGACGTCATTTTTCTTCATGGAGAGCAGGAGCATTGATTGTGCTCAGAAGCGGCTGAGCGGGTCATCATCATCATCATCATCATCGTGATCATGAATAAAGGGGGCCGGGCCTTATAAACAAGAGAAAATCTGCTTTCAAAGTAAACTATTACAAGTAACGCTTCTTTTTATTATTATTGTAATGTAGAAACTGAGGGAAAACATAAATAAACTATTACTGAATAGGCCCACCAATTTTTTGAAGTGAATACTTTTGTTCAGTGAAGAAATATTCGCAGGGTTGTAAATCCTCTTACTTCATTGTATGACTTTATGTGACATGGAGGCCAGTTTCACACAGCCACTGATCAATACTGGAAAGACAAGAGAGCATCCCATTCAAGTGTCGATCTTAAAATGGAGACATGGGGAAGCTGCCTCCTTCATGTTGATCAAACCTACAATCAGAGTAATAATTAAAAAGTTTCAAATTGTCTTCACAACAGGGAAAGGTGGTCATAATGGAGGTTTCTACAGAGAAGAGCAGAAAAGATGGACATATTTTGTTACTGCTTGTTTGCATAAAGGGAACCAGTTGTTTGAAAGAAATGCAAGAAAGGTATTTTCTGTCATACCATCACAAATTTAAACGTGTGGAGTTTGTTCATCTGAGACTTTGACTAGAACCTTGTGCTTTGGTCAGATGAAACTATAAGATTTAACTTTTTGACCACAAACACTCCAGATGGTTTTACTGTACAGTGAGAACTTGGGATGCTGTGGGCCTGGTAGGTCATCACTGGGTCCTTTAGTAGAATTATTAACCAAACATACGGGCAAAATCAACAAAATTTACTCACTAGACCACCTTACCAGATCTTAATCCAGTAGAAAAGCTTAACCTCTTAAAATAAATAAATGACTGAATATTTTGACAAATTTTTATGATGGGGAAAAACGTGTAGTAAAGTCTATTAAAAAAAAACTGGAGTTTAATTAATCTATGCACAAGACAGTCATGTGATTGTAAAAAAAAAGTGTGCATTTCTTAAAGTGTGGAAAATGTTTTGTTGAGCTTCTTTCATTACTCCAGATGCACTTCACTGGCATGCTGCATAAGCCTAAGATTTTCTCTCAACGGAACTCTCCAATTATGTGTTTCAATCACATAAATGTGTTTTTGAACCAATTAAATTTTTTCCTCAAAACTCAATTGAGAGTAAACATATTCTATAAAATAAGCAAAGTAAAGCTCCTATCCACACCAATAAAAAAATGTGATGACAGTGAAGAAATACACATTTCTGCAAGTAAAAAAGTTAGTGATTCTGTAATTGCCAAATATAAACGTGCACAGCTGTAGATTAAAAATTACTGCCAAAAGCAAGGGCGTAGCCAAACAAGAGTGAAATAATTTTAACCTGCAGCATAGTTTAAACATCTAGATATTAGTGTGTAGACGTGTTTCTGGGGTAATTTCTTGTGAACGTAATAAATAATTAGGCCCAACTAATTTCCTGTCCTTTTAAAAAACAAATTAACCCCTAATATTAAGATATTTCTTCCTCTGTGGTCTTCAATTATATTAAAGAACTAGCAGGTCATCTTGCTAATGTAAGTTTTAAAATTGACAAACTGCGGAGTAAAGCACTCCTGACAACTAAATAGTTTTTCCTAAAAGTCAAAACAACAACAGAGTGCAGACCGGGGCGACCATGCTTTCCTTTGCAAAGCATTCAAAGAATTTGCATTGTGGGTAATTGAGTTTTTCTTTCATCTACTCCCTAGCTGCTATCATGGCTACGGGTTTCCACGGAAACTACACAACCCACCCGCGCAAAACCCCGAGGTCCCGGATGTCTACCGTGCCGGAAGAGAAGAAGGTCCTTTCCCAGCCATCTTGTGGCTTCATCTAGCGAAGTGCTCGCACCAAGCCTCGTAGAATCGGAGGAAAATCCTGCTGAAGGGGCGCCATCATGCCCGGACAAATGCAAGAAGGTTTTGGCTGTGCCATAACCAATCGGTTCGACCAGTTATTTGACGACGAGTCGGATCCGTTCGAGCTGCTGAAGCAAGCCGAAGTTAAGAAGAAGAAGGAGGCTGCAGCTCCTGGTGCCGCCAAGACTGCTGCGCAGGCTGCCAAGCAGCCCAAGAAGGAGTCCCAAAAAGACAGAAAGATCCCGCTGGCTGATAAGAAGGAGGAAACCCAGGCTCCAGTTCCTCTTAAGAAAGATGGTAATATTTAATGCACGTTTTGGGCTCCAATTAGTCAAAAGAGCAGCCTAGAAATTTAAGCTAACAGGCTAAGTTGCTCGGTTACCAGCTAGCCGTTATAACTGGGCTCAGTGACATGAGGTCGGCTTAACTCGTTATTTTAGTGCCTTAAGATGAGTGACATTTGCAGGAACAACGACTTTTACCCAAACTTAATTTACGACTGGAGACTCGAGGTTGCTGCGATACAAAGATAAACAGTTTGCGGCCCAGCTAGTTTTAGCTTTACACCCCCTAAAGGGCCTGGTTGAACAGAGAGCCTAACTAACAGCATGCTTCAGTTAAATCGTTAGCTCTGCTCAGGAGCCACTCGAAGCCAAACTACTTGTTGCTGCATACATCGGGAATCATTTAAAAATCGAACTATTATTGGTTAAAGCGAAAAAATAATCTCCGGAACATGTGAGAGGACGGTAACACGTGTAGAGAAGATAGGTGTGAGCTTCAGTTTGGGTTTTTGTTTTGGCGGATTTCTCTGCTGACATGCGGAGCTGTCCGCTCCTGCGGAGCTGAACCTCGTGGTTGTAGGGCGTGTTAAGGCACAACCTCCACACTCTTACTTCCTACTGGCGCACAATAAACACTCTGCACGCGGTCGATTTGCAACAAATCGCATACTCTACACGATTAATCGTTTTTGTATCAGCCGGTTTTTGCCCTGCGCTCAAAGTAAGTCGTGACTTTTAGGTGAAAAGGCGCTGGCTGCAAAGCGTAGACTGAATCAGATTAGAATTTTTTTTATGCGTAATTGAGGTTTCATCACATCGAGCTGACAAGTAGGATCATATTTATCTGCCTGAGAGAGAGGATGAGACAGGTGCATTGATGGTGGTTCCACCAGCTGCTGCTGCTGCGGTGTAGTGGAGCGGATCTATTTCTGGATCAGGCGATTTAGTCAATGGGAGGGACTTGTGTTACACTGGGCTGGTGGCTCTGACTCAAGTAGGGGAAAAAAAAAACTGGGTCACCAGTAATCCCAGTAGATCTGGCAAGGTAACTTTATCACAAATTGAAAGCAAATTATGAAACTCACATTAGGGCTGAGAAATAACCTTTCAGAGAAATCCTGAATCACTAACTTGCCAACAACCCCACCCACCCCCACGTTAATTGCAATTATTTGCTCCACTTGTGCAGAACAATGTTTCTTTTTCTTGTCTCCTGACTCAACGTTTGGTGTGGATACGGCGATGCTGCAGGTCATCTAATCACTTTTTATTTTGTATTTTTTATTATTATTTAAATTCCTAGGTGCTGGCATGAAGAGAATGGGCAGAAAACCAGAGGGCGAAGGCTCCAGACCTCAGGGCGGACAGGGAGACGGACGGCCACCCGCAGACAGACGACCCGTGGACAGGCGGCCGCCCCGCCGCTTCGAGCGGCCTGCCGGCGAAACCGCAGAGAAACCCGAGGGCGGCGAGTTCTCCGTGGAGAAGTGAGTTTGGACTGATAACATACCAGCATGAACCATAACTAGAGGGAGTCCAAAAACTGATGCTTCAGTTACAGTATTTTCTTTATTTCTTTTCAGCTAATTACATAAAAGTTTTATTAGTTATCTTTATTCTTAAAAATAGCATAACAGTCATAGACATAAGTAACATTTTCAGTTTGAAATGGTGCTTATTAAATCCTACCCCAGTTGTCTCACCTAAATATGTCCAACATTATGCATATTTACACAACTGTGGTTTTAAAATGCATGCTATATATTTATATATTTTCAAAAGCCCAATAAATCAGAACTTCACGTCGCTGTGTCTGAAATTCATAAAATAGATGATCAGATTGTAGACCATTAGTTTGTTTTCTTTTTACCCTTTTTAATAACTGCATCAAAACTACAAACTCCATCTATAAATGCGACATTTTTTAAAGTTTATTACAGATCAGAAGAAGGTTAGGGAAATGTGCTCTGATGCATATAAATAAATAAACAAATGGGTTTAATCTTGTAGTTCTTAGATTTTCTGTAGGTTTTATAACTACAGCTTCTCACAAGGAACTGGTTTTATCTCTCTTAGAAAAAAAAATAATCTTCAAATCAGATCTTAGTAAAAACCAAAACATATCAGTGAGGAAAAGCTTAGTTTCTTCTATGCTTTTTTTGTTTTTGTTTGCTGAAAGTAGTAAAGACATGAAAAAGAGCTTATTTAGCATTTAGCTGCTGAATTATGAAGCAGATGAACTGCTGGATATTTTATTAAAGACTGCAGGAGCAGGTGTTGGAGTCCAACATAATTTATCATTTAAAGTTGTTCCTGTCGAGATAAGACAGTGAAAGACATGAACATTTAGAAAACTTAGATCCGTAGCAGATAAGAAGCAAAATGTTATTTCCACAAAACTAAATATTGAAGGCAAGTTTAAATACAAATCTCCATAATTACTTGCTTTCTCTTCAAATTGTTGACTGTGTTTTTTTCCCTCCTCCTCAGGCCCGTTGGTGATAGGCCAATGAGGGGTCGTGGCGGCGGCAGGGGAGGTCGCGGCGGAAGAGGCCGTGGCATGGGCCGCAGCGACGGATTCGACTCCAGAGGAAAACGGGAATTCGACAGACACAGTGGCAGCGACCGATCGTAAGTGTTCCTTTGACTCCCCTCATGGTCTGAATGAAACCCAAATCATTTGTGCTCAAGATGTTTGTGCTCATGTTGCGCGTGTGTCTTTATCACGATTGATGTTTCGGGGGGGATTTCTTTCCCTCTCCAGTAGTCTGAAAGGTGAGGACAAGCGTGGTGGGAGTGGATCTCACAACTGGGGCACAGTTAAAGATGAACTGAAGTGAGTGCTTTGAAAAGACGGATACAAAAACTTTACGTGTTTCTAGTTTCTAAGGAAGCCGGAGCCGTGACAATGCAGGACATTGAGTTTTTTTCTCCCGTTTTCTCTGCAGTGAGCTCGACCAGTCTAACGTCACCGAGGAGAACCCAGAGGGAGAGGAGCATCCACCCGCCGACTCTGAGAACAAGTAAGTTGTTGTTCCGATGAAGGAAGACAATGTGGAACGAAAGACACCGATGCTAAACATGTCGACGCTAAACATGCCCATGCTAACATTGCTTTGTGTTTGTGTGTGTTGAAGGGAGAATGAGGTTGAAGAACAGAAGGAAGAAGGGCCTAAGGAGATGACTCTGGACGAATGGAAGGCCATGCAGGACAAAGAGCGGGCCAAGGTCGAGTTCAACATCCGCAAGGCCAACGAGGGCGCTGACTGGAACAAAGGATTTGTGCTGCACAAGTCCAAGGCCGAGGTGAGGCGTTTCCCACAGCTCCTAAAGCCCCACCTCACATTTTAACAGAGGCAAATACTGTTTGTGTTTCTGAAGTCGTTATAAGGATCCTGGCTCGACTTGAAAACTAAACTGCAAACATGATCCAATTAATTTTACTTGAAACTAAATGCAATGCTGCTGATTAGCGCTGTAGTTAGGTTATGTGTACTATTTATTTTTAGCTTAATGGTCAATAAATGTAATAGTTTTTATGAAACATTCATAGTATGAACAAGATTATTTCTATTCACTATTCTGTTATGACACTAAGACAAGTAAACAAGCTGACATTAGATGGTTTATTGCTACAAAACAGATGAGAGGAGGTGAAATTGGGCTTCAGGAAAATCTTGAAATGCCAAAGTGTTTAGCAGGAAGAAGAGTTCATTGTCGGTTTGGGTGACAGGAACGTAGTTTTATCACAATATTTCGTGGTAATATGATAACGGTAAAAATGACCATAAGAAATATTACTTCTCTTTTAGGTAACTGTGACAGCAATCATATCCTCACAAGCACAAATAATGTTCTTGAATTTGTGATGCCTCTTCCCTAGGACACCAGTCACATAAAGAAGTGTGATTTGTATCACTAAACTGCACACAGTAATGACATTTAATCATAATTTCTAATTTATTGATATTTATCAGTACTTTAATTTAACAAACTGTGGAAAAAATGGTAAAACTAGCAGCCCTGACAATACAGACAGTTTTGGGGAGTTTTAAACATCAATTGAAATTTATGACAATAAATCAGATTTCTGATCAGACTAAGAAGTTTGTCATGATAAATAATACAATAAATATGCTTCCCTAATGTGCCGTCGCTGTGCATATTAGACTAGCTGTCAAATGTCTCTAACATTTTAGTACACGCTTATGTTTTTCTGTTGTGATGATTATATTCTGAACTTCTCTTAAAGCAGGACAAGAAAGGTGACCTGCCTGAGCTTGACATCGATGATTCCAAGGTAAAATGTTACCCGTTGCATGCAGCGGCTCAATCTAAACCTGTGTGCAGACGGGGTTAGGACTGCGAGAGCGCGCTTCTAATTAATAAAACGCTCTTCGTTTTTTTCTGTAATTCAGGGCGACGAGGAGCACCACTTCCGGAAACCAGCAAACGACATCACGTCCCAGCTGGAGATAAACTTCGGAGACCTTGGCCGTCCTGGCCGCGGGCGCGGAGGACCCCGCGGCGGCCGGGGAGGCCGCGGGCGCGGAGGGGAACGCGGCGAGCGTGGTGAGCGTGGCGAGCCCACCAGGCCGGCACGCGGAGGAAGGACTGACAGGGTAAATAATCCAGAGCAATGCTGCTGCTTGTTAGCCGTTTAGCAAATTCCCATCCTAACCGTGTCCTCCGTTCGCTCTCGCTTGCAGTCATCTACGTCTGTGCCGAACGTGGACGACCCAGAGGCCTTCCCAGCCCTGGCTTAAGCTGCGGCTGTTAAAACCCCTCAGGCCTTCAGGAGCCTCCTGAGCACCTCCACTACGAGGCTTGCATGTTCCTGGATCCTTCAGCAAAGTCAAATGATGGCGAAGACTGTCATAGCTATGACACTCTGTGAGGACTGAGTTTTATTCAATAAAAACAAAACAAAGATGGAAAAAAAAACAAAAAGAAATTAACAAAAAAAAACACATAAAAACAAAAGGACTTCTTGCTACTCTGGAGCAACTTATTGGTAGAGGTTTTGTACTTTGAAACAAAGTAGCAGGGATGTTTTCATACAGTATTTTTTTCAGAGGTTATGCATCGTCCATTAATAAAGTTTTGTAATTGCTGCTTGAAAATATGCATTTTGAAATGTAAGCATAAGGATATATTTTGGCGTGGTGAGTGCTGTTGCTTGTTTGCTTTAAAGCGGGCGCCGCCGGAGCTCCATCACGAGCTCCGCCTCACCTGGCCGATTTCAGAAGTTACAGCTCCACTCATTGAGATTTATGGGTTTATTCCCCCCACCCCCCCATTCCTTTAGCACTGAGATATTGTTTTATATTTTATAGAGGAGGTCTATTCTTGTATGATCTTCAGCCTGTAAATCAACTATTTTCATAAATTCTTTCAGAGACTGTATTTCACATGGTGCACATAAAAAGGAAAAGAGAAAAGAAAAAACTGGTATTTGAAAGAGATGCTGCCTACATTGGAAATGTATGTGGAAAGGCACGCAATCTGGACTTTTCATTTTATTTTTTACTGAAATGTTCTTAAAAGCTTTTTTTTTTTTTTTTTCTGGTGGAACACATTGGAAACGCGTCCCAAATTTAAATCCCGGTTCAGTTCAATTGAAGAAAAAAAAAAAAGGCTGTGTCCATGCGTTTTGGATTTGCTCGTATCGGAAGGATAATCTTCAGACGTCTCTTCCTCCCACGCTCATTTAATCTTAGGTCATCATCAGCCACGTGCAAATCAGTCGCTGCCTTCCTCTTAGTTCTGAGTGACGAGGAGAGGCGTTTCTTTCGTTTCCTCCCCAACAGCTGAGACGCGACCGGAGACCGCTGGAAAAGCTCCGACCCTTTGTCGTTTACACACTCCGCTCAGCGTTATAAGCTCTGCTCGGCCTCGGGTTTCTTTCGGTCTGCGCTGAATGTTTTTCCTCTGCTGTTGACTTGCTCTGTAGTTTCCACGATGGCGCCACTGCATAATTGCTCTGAATGAAATACAGTTGTCCATAGTGTGGAACAACTGAATTGCTCTACAAATGTGTGAATTCCAGCCCTGCTATTAGACCTCTGTCGGTAAATAAAGGTGGTCAACAAAAAGCTCTTGTCCTGTCGTCGTCGGGGGTTACGAACTGTTGCTCTAGAAATGTTTGCAAATGTTCAGACCGATTTTAATACACCTGCTTCCTGATGAGATTTACCTGAGTATTTTTAAGTTAGGAGTGAAGAACGCTCATTTGTTTTTTATACAGTCTCCTGCAATTTTGAGGTAAAAAAAAGAAAGACTTTTACACATTGGCAACCACTTCATTAGTACCATCAACGGTTTAGGCTTCAGACTTTTTATCTTGTGCTGTTTTAATTATTAGCTGGTTGCATTTCAATCAATCAACTATACTGATGGTTAAAAGGGATTATTGATCCTATAGGTAGCTTTGCTGCCAAAATGGAATTTTGACAAATACAAAATATGACTAAAAGTGAAACTTTGTGCTCAAAATATTAAAAGCCACATTAATAAAATAAAACAGTACCTCAGCACACATGGGCAAGATTAAGATAAATATGTAAATTTTTTTGGCTTTGAAAATTTAAAATATAATTCAAAATCAAACTTCATGTTTTCCAGAGTTTCTTCCCTTTAATTTGGACAAAATATTGTTTAATCTATCGAGTTTCAATCTCACTAAACAGAGCCTCTAACATTCTAATAAAACCTTGAATGACCTCCAGAAATAAAAAATGTTACAAGCACCTCTGGCATGTTGGAAGAAGAAAGTGAAATATCTACATGGTATTTGTCCAGCGTCTTCAACTCAAGCTATCAAAACTTTCGCTGTTTTTGCTCAGATCAGTTTTAAATGCGGCGCCTACCTGGGGCCCCTGGGCTGGAACCAGTTTTGGGGGGGAGGGGCTAGTAGAAGAAGCTTTCTTCTACTAATGAAAATTACAACGCAGTAATATGTAATCCTAGACATGAATTGGTGCACGGGAGGTTTAATAAGTCTGCCTGGTCACTAGCTCCATGTTGTTGTCCCCCAAAAAATGACTATCTTCTTAATTTTCAAATATTTTATTGTTTATGTTAATAGAAATCCCCAAATTTTAATACATTTCACTTGATGTAGGCCTATACGTTTATAAGTTTTATGGAATTCTTATAATATGTAACCCCATATAAGATTATTATTTTTTTTTTTGCATTCATTACACACAAAAAAATGTCTTTGGGGCCTCCAAAAAACTGAAGCCCTGGGCAACTGCCCCTGTCAGCTCTTTTACAGGGGCAGTGAGAAACATTATTTAATTGAGGACAAGCGTCAGAATGCTACACTTTTACAAGCCAGTTTTTCCAGCAACGTGCTAGTTATGTCACATCCCAGTTCTGTTCTCAGTAATATCGTGATTTAGGAGGGCGTGGGGGATTTGACAGCTTCACTTCATGTCTTGTTATTTTAAGATGTTTCACCGTCCATTCAAAAGCCTGTTTCAGTTCTAAACATGGGTTGGAAACATCACGCCTGTAAGTTACACTCACAAGAATGAGCCACATGAGTCACTGAACCTACATGTTTGGGTCGTTGTCACTTAAAACCCCCAAAATGCCGACACGTGATTTGATTTGGCTGCATTACGCACAGTATTTTGAAGACTGGTACTTTCCTTTTCTACAATCTGAGCTTAGGCTGAGGAAGTTTAGACCTGGACAGAGTTGTAATAAAGTTGTTCTTCTTCTGCTCTGCTGCTGTTCCTTGTGGCTGACTCAGTTGTAGTAAAAAGCACCTGAACAGGTATTTCTTGTGGAGAAGTGATGAAGTCAAGTCCATTGAGTAGAACCGCTTCCTCGGGTTGTGTCACTTTTTTTTTTTTTTTTTCCAGTGGGAAACGTGGGAAGTTTGTGTCTCAGCGACATGTTGCATTGTCAAGCTGCCGTCATAAGTAGTAAACTAGGCCTGAAGGGATCATAATGAAGTGTGGATGTGGCACATTAACTTCTAACAGAGCATTGATGACTGTACTTTTGCGAGTATAAGGGCAAACAAACTGGAGTCTTTGTCTATTAAGAAGGATGTCATCATGACTCAAACGGTTTTGGTCAAACTGACCTAAGTTGCCCAAATACACGTTTTTATGTTGATGTGAAACTCTGCTTTTTTACATTACAAAAATCATACCAAAAAGTTTTGGTCTGGCTTTCTAGTGCAAATATCTTAAATACAATTGAAATAATGACGAAACTAACTTGCATGTAACTTTTCAGTACAATATGGGAGCTTTTTTGAAGTCAATAATTCCTAATAGTAATGGAAAAGTATTACCTATTAGTGAAATAATTAACTTTTTTTTTATCAGTATTTCTTGTGATTTAGTTCTGTTTTATTTCAAGTGTATCCAAGATATTTCTACTAGAAGTTACACTTAGAGTACTTTGTGTTTTTGCAGTGTGTGTGTGTGTGTGTGTGTGTGTGTGTGTGTGTGTGTGTGTGTGTGTGTGTGTGTGTGTGTGTGCGTTATACTCAGCTCTGAAACCTGCATGAAAATCTTGAAAACTTCCAAAAGTTTTACTGTGCTCACAATCATTTTAGTCAGACAAAGGATTCGGTTTTAATTTGATCAAATTTGCATCCACATTGAGGTAGAGTGAAGAGCGTAGCAATTAATATACAGCAGTATTTAAAAAAAACAAAACTTGGACTTTTTTAAATAGAAGACATCTGCTCATGTAACAGGAAGAATAGGTATAGATCCCAAAATTCATGGTGGACGATGATGCTGTTACGATACCGTCTCCTATGAAGAGAAGTCAAATCTGCCTTTTAGAGATTAAACCTTAGTAAAATTCCTCGTCTCTTTCTTTTAGTTCTGCTTAGTGTGTCCATAGACGTTCCATTGGAAAACAATTGTAATGCCTGAGAGGATTTCTGCTGAACTGAAGCTTGGCTTGCAGAGAGACAGTTCTTCATGATTTCTAAAAGCAAAGGAGGTAGTTCATGCACGTCTCGGCTGAGAGTTCAGTTTGAAAAGGCTCGGCGGATCACTCTAAACGTTCTGAAAGAAGTCGCCGCAGTCGATTTTCACTGCGTCCAAGGTCAGCTTCCCTCCAAACCCCACGGGCTCCATGAGGATGCTGAGGCTGGGGAAAAACTGCATCCCTGGAAACTCCTCCTCGTCCTCCTGGTCGTAGTTGTCCAGATTGTCCTGCCCGTGGGACGAGATGTAGTCGATGGTCGTGTTCGTGTCCAGGGAGGTCTGCGTGTGGCCGGAGCTGTCCGAGTCGTGCGAGAGGCTTTTGATGTAGGTAGTCAGAGGAGGATAGAGCAGGGCCGACAGCTCGGTCTCTTGGCCCTCGCCGCTCTCGGGAGGGAACGCCAAGCGGTCGCTCTTGGGCGAGGAGGAGTCCCCCATCCGCCTGCACAGCTCCTCCACGTCCACCAGGATGGTCTCTTCTTCTGGGTCAGTGAAACTGGAGTTGTGAGACGGGAGATGCAGGTTCATCTTGCCCTGAACGGAGAGAAGGAGGACGAAGAGGGTCAAATCGGAACTGTGGCGGGTTCGACCAGCGGTTGATCCGTTAAAGTTTTGCTACATTTTTACCTTCTCTTTGGTGCACTCTTTTGCCCACTTGCTGTTTGCAGGGTCTGGCACAACATCAGGCATCAGGCACTGGAAAATCTCTTTGAACCTGAGATATGGAAAACTGTTAACCAGCAGTTAATCATCCCCCACCCCACCCCCCCCCAATTTAGATTTAAAGTATTCTCTACATCCGGCTAATTTTAAGGTTTTGGAGAGACCTTTCCAGAGTGCTGACTGGGGTTTCATTGAAACTCTTTGGATGAACCTAGAGCTGACAAAGTGGCTGGAAAACATATCACAAACATACCTGTGCTTTACTACTGAGCTCTTCCACAGAAACAGAGTAAACAGCACCGTCACGGTGACGAACACACACATCAGCACAGTGGAGAGATGGTCGTCTTCTGCAAAAGCAGCAGGATGACATGTTACACCACGCGCCAATCAAATCAGCAAGAAGAGTCACAGCTGTCAGCACAGCCAGTTTAACGATCAGACGATGCAAATGGCAGATATGAAGATGCTCAAACTTTTCAGTGCAAGACTATGTTAATGGAATAAAAGCTGAATTTATCGTAATGTGTTGCACGTCTTCGCAAGAGGTGCCGGTAAATGTTGAAAATCTGCTTACCCTCGATGTAGAACTTGATCTTCTGACCGGTAGGACCTTCTCCTTTCGAAGTCGAAGCGCTCATCCACAAGCTGTAGGAATCAGGAGGAAGACCTTCGATGGGATACGATGTCTGCGATGCTTCTGCTGAGTCTGGTCGGGACAAAAGGAGGCATTCACCGTGAAACTATTCATGCGTCTGTCAGCCAAAAACCAACATTTTGTTTCAGTTTTTCTGCAGCTGAATGCTGGAATCTCATTTTAGTAACACTTCCCTGCCTGATGGACTTAAAAAAAAGTTAAAATGACTTAAGATTCTAATAATCATGAATAGGAAGCGGTTATTAAATTAACATGGCTGGCAGCAGCGTTCTGACGAGCTTTGGCACCGCAGTGTTTTTAACCCCAACCACATCCTCTTCACATGGCAAAACAAGACGCCAAGTGTTTACTGGATAGCTGCGTCTGCTTTCGTCGTGAGCATTAAAGTGAAGCAAAACGATTAAAGTGGCACAACGCAGCACGACTGCTTTAGTGAGACTTTACAATTAAATTGTTCTTACAACGCGTCTGGACTCCGTGGCTGTTCTCCAGGTAGATGGTGAACTTTGTGATGCATCCCCTGCGCTGCACCCTGCGAAGCTGCGTCCAAGACACCGTCACCTTGTTTCTCTCCACCTTTTCTTGGGCCGACGGACCAATTTCTGGAGCTGCAAGCGACACAGAAGAGCCGCACAGCGATGTCGATTAGGTCAAAATTACACGACATGAAATATGTGTGACCATTTCGACTAAGATCTTAAGCTTAGTCGAAGTTACGCCGTCAAGCCCTACCTGCTTCCAACGTGGCGATCCCTTTAAAGCTGGTCCTGCTGACGGAGCTCTGGTTGTAGAAAACATACACCGCTCCTTCATAGCACTCCCATGGATTAATATCTGCAAATGTAAAAAAAAAAAAAAAAAAAAAATATATATATATATATACTTAGCATCTATTAAGAAAAACATATGAATATGAAGCTCAACATGGAGTGAAAAGGCTGCACAGTAACAACAATCAGGCTAACATCACAAAAAATTGCTGGTTGAGTCAAGCTGAGACTTTCAAACCTGAGAAAATATCAAATGTCAAGAATGGCTATGGTAGCATCATTCTGAGGGCCTGTTTTGTTGCCAGCAGCACCGCTGCGTTGCACAGAGAGAATGAAATATTGAAGAAAAGGGACTGTCTTCAACATTTCACGCTTGCTTTAAAGCAGGGCTGTCCAAAGTGAGGCCCGGGGGCCGTCTGTGGCCTTTTGAATGACTCTGTGCACCATTTGGCTGCAATGTTGAAAGAAAATGTATAATTTAAATAATTAACCAGGCTTCAGCATTCATCTTAATCTCGAAAGAAATAGCCCACGACCAACCTCCCAAAATTAGGAAACAGCAAGCCTTTCTTTTTAACAGCAACACTCTTTGTATGGTTTGGATCTGCAATGATTTCCTTCTTGTGCAAAAGTCTCTTTTGTTTGTTTCATTAAATTATTATACATTTAGTTCACTATCGAGCAGATACGATAAAATAAAAAATCTTTTTCAAGCTCAAAAGAAGACACCGCTGATTCAAATCAACAGGTAGATGGTGAAAACATCAGCTGGGTGTGCCAACAGGACATTTACTCCAGACACACATCAGAACTGGTTTGGAAAGGAGAAGGCAGGCTAACATTAACATTTTGGACCCGAAGTTCATTGACAATTTTGTGGCTTATGTCAAGCATTTCAACTATTCTGGAAACATCCAGCCTGAACCTAACCGGTACGATCTTTTGCAACTTGGCTCTAACTTTTCACCTGTGAGGGTGACGACGATTTCATTTCCTTCCAGTCTGGCCCATCTGAGCTCGTCCAACACGTGACCCTCCGGGTACCACTCCACCACGTAGTGGGTGGGTGCAGTTTCAGCTTTTCTCCAGGAGATGGCGACAGTGTGGTTCTCCGCTGTTACTTGAACGTCAAGAATCGGTTTGGCTAAAAACACACATACACGCACACAAACACGCACACACGTATGTATGTGATAAAAGTGAAGCTCCAGTTTCAGAACCACCAGATGAAGATCAGACAAGGTTTTACCTGTTGTGTGACGCGTTGTCATGGTTGCAGGAGGCGACGAGCCTTTAGAGTTCACTGCCTGCACCGTCACTGCGCAGTCGGAGCAGAACGGGACAGAGTGGTTCTTCACGTCTGCGCTGACGTTCGTGACGACCGTCAGGTTGCTGCTGTTCACTCTGATGGTGTACTGAACGATGCTCCCTCTGCAGACGGATATGCTGGACTCCTGAAACGTTTGGAAAACATTAACTTTAACTCTGCAGGTGAATGCGTTCTTTGCCTCGGTGAGTGATTACTGTCGCCAAGGATTTACAGCCAAACCGCAAGATGAGTGTGTAAGACACATCATTTCTGTTCAGCTCCTCTTTTTCTTGTAAACTGAAACTGCGGTGCGTCTACTGTCAGGTTTCAGTTACCCCTGAGTGTGTCCTGAGTGTGTGTGCGTGCGTGTGTGTGTGTGTGTGTGTGTGTGTGTGTGTGTGTGACATTAAAACAGTCTAGGTGTGTGTTTTTTAACTGTATTTGGCAAAAGGGTGTTCATCTCTCTCTCTCTGTGTGTGAGGATGTCACAAGATGTGGTCAAGGTTTGACCTTTAGTCTGTGCAGAACAAAGCAGGGAAACAGAAAGAAAATGTTACTACGGTAACAACACCGTGATCATGCAGCAGTGCGAGAACAATGGAGTTGTGAGAATCCTCAAACTCATGAGGCTCCAGTGAAGTCTGACGTGGAAACAGGCTCCTCATCCAGAAAGTACACAGCTTCTGAACATGTTTTTTTCCCCCTGAGTTTTAAGTTTTATGAAGTAGCAGTAGTAAAACCAAAATAATCAAATACTCATATGAAAGTGTATGAATCTCTTAAGATTGGTGGCAATTTTTAAGGTTAAATTTCAATGTTTTCAGTGGCTTTCAATACATATTTTTTGGTATCTGGAAGCAATTTGTGTCGATATCGTACATCTGAATGTGGAAGTTTACTATTATTAGAAAAATGATGAAATATTACCATTGCTCTTCGCTGACCCAATTAGAATAAAGTCAAGGTTCTCCAATCAGTGAATGTCCACGTAAGCCGAAATGTGTGCAGAGATGTGTATCCACCTTTTGAGGTGGTTCTAAAATTGTTCACTCTGTGGGCGATAAATACATGTATGCCACAATATTTTATATTTATTTAATTTATAGAAAACAGTGACATACTTCCTGGTATTGGCTTATTTCTCTCTGTTCATCTCAATAATCAGCATTAAAGTTGGTTGTTGTGACAAAAAAAAAATGCAAAAACGTTTCAGAAGATATGGGAGTTTTTTTAAGGCTTTGCAGTGAAAAACATTAAAGAGCAATTTTATGCATGTGTGTGTGTTTCGCTGCCTAAAGCAAATTGTTGTCCTTGATAAAGATGTGTCATACCCAGAACTGGGTCAACCAAACTTCCTTTCTTAGGCTGAGATTTTTAGTTTTTCCTGTCGAGCTGCTGTCGTCCAGTGTTCAGTTCAAACTTACATTCAGTTATATCTGTGCAAACTATACTTTTTAAGGAGTTCAATAACTTATGTACACTATTTCAAAAATACTACTACTACTACTAATAATAATAATCAAAAAACATATTTAGAAAACAGGTAGTTTTCAACACTTACGTTCCAGTAGACTCTCATGGATCTGAAGTCGGGGCCTGCAGCGAGCCACACATCCAGATGTTGGGCAGGAGCTTTAAAACCAAACATTAAAAAGTTACTTTTTAACATCTTTGTTTTTTTTTATAGATACTGAATAAATGTTTCTCTTTAAACTTATGAACCTACAAGACGTTCTTTTGTCGTACATTCCTCGATAAGTTTCACTAGTTGGTGACGAAAAGCTCAGAAGTCTTTTTAATTAAACTGAAAAACCCTTCAGTCTGATGCTTTCAAAATCTACAGCTTATGACAATAAAACATGGATCGCACATCTGCTCTTGAGTCTGGTAATTTATTATGAATTATTTTTAGCAGGTGTTTGACTGTGCAGCAAAAACAGGAAGGGATATTTTTGCACAGACAGCAGTTGGCAGCTGTGTTTGACGCCCCTCCGCCCTGCGTTATGTTCAGCCGCGCTGTCTGCGTTCACATAGAAAAGACAGATTGTAAATGAGGAGGCCTTCCGACCTCAAAGCTCATCACAAAGAATGAACAGTCAAAGATACCAACGAAGACATGCATGATTTCTGTAACAGCGAATAAAGGGGGCAAGTAATTTTGAACATAGACTATAGATAAAATGAGAATTTTTTTTTTTTTTTAACAACAGAGCCTTTTGTACTTTCAGTGATGTTTTGGGAGAGCTTTGTCTTATTTCCAACCATAAGACAATAGTTTAGTTGGTGAAAATAACTATATATAAATCTCCTGGGGGTATGAATAATTTTGGCCTTAGCAGTGAAGAATCAAGGGGGAAAACGAAACAAAAAACGATGTAGAACAAAATGAACTGAGCCCCACAAGGTAAAAATCTGCACACGACCTTCCCGTCATCAATAAAAAAAGCAAGGCAGCACAAACCGGTGCAGCTGATGTTTTCGATAACATCTTTAGCGCTTGCTGTAAGTGGAAACTGATGACATGTCACTACTGCTTATTCATAGGTCATGCATTTTTATAGAGAGATATCCATATCTTCACACCATCAGAACTACAAAATACACTCCTGCATTTCTTGTAAGGCGTAGCTTTCCTCTTCACTGGCTTCCTTCACTCTCAACCGATGCAAGAGCGAGTGAAAACCAAATTTGCCCAAATCGACTCAATAAAATCTCAGCAGGGATATGGCGCACTGGTCGCCTTATCTGCACAGGCGGTTTTGTTCTCGAGATAAAACGCAAAAAAGGTTTCTCTTTTGGTCGTCGCCGTCGTCTTCATGGCATCAGTGAGTGGTGATCTGATAGCTGCCTCACAAACCCAGACTTTAGGAAGCACTGCTGCACTGTCTGATGGCCTATATTGATAAAGTCCCTGAGAGGTTAATTAGCCTGCAGACAGAACGAGCGGAGCTTTAAGTCAGTATTGGCCTCAGACTCACCCTCTTCTTCAGTCACGCTGGAGACTTCTGCGCTCCACGGGCTCCACAGGCCAGTGCTGAATCTGGACTGCACTCTGAAACTGTACACACTGCACGGCTCCAAAGAGGGGATGTGCTTGGCCTCGAATGAAGTCGTCAGTCCAACCTGCAGGTGATCAATGCACACAACGTATCTGATCAGCTGTTTGAGTTCAGATGCAAGATATTTCAACATTTTTCTTTTTTTTTTTTTTTTTTTTTTTTTTTTTTTAGGAAGGAAGTTCAGGAGATCCTTAAAACGGGGTTAGATTGTAAAACAACATCCTGTGATTTTTCTTTTGGAGAACTTTGAAACCCATTCCACAAAAAATATCTATACCCTGAAAATGCACACTGAAACATGGCAGTGGCAGCATCATGCTGGTACAGCTGGTCAGGGTTGATGTTCACGGCAATCTTGGAGAAAATAAAATCCTACTGGAGGGTGGAAAATACTTGAGGTTGGGGTGAAGGTTCATCTTCCAGGAAGGCAATAACTCCAGAGATACAGCCAGAGCCGCAATGCAATTGGTTATGTGAAAGTACATTTATGTTTTAGAATGGCCTAGTCAAAGTCAAATAGACAATCTTTGGCAAGGCTGGTCTCAATCCAGTTTAACTGAGCTTGAGTTGATAGCAACGTACCACCAAAGACTCGCAGCTTTAGCTGTTGTGGAAAAATACAAATGAACAATTTTTGAGTATAAAAAAAAAAGTTCCTCCCACTGAATAATTATGCACCACTTTGTGGTGATCTATCACTATCACATCTTTTTATCTCTTAATGTTTTTGTTTTTTTACTTGATGCAAAAAAAAAAAAAGCCTGAAATGGCTTGAATGTGCTTTTGATGGGCTTGTGTTGATGAACAGAACGCACAAAGGAGCCTGAAAGGTCAAAATTTCATCTTATTCCTGAGACAGGTGAGTCATCTCGAATTCACTTCTTCACACGTCGACCGAGAGACTCATATCTGCCTCCAACTCTGAATCAGCAGAAGCTCAGAGCAAGATGATCATTCAGCAGCCAAACATGTTCAAAGACCTTAAATTGCCTTTTGCAATTTCTGCGCCTCACTCAAAGCCCCCCGAAGGCTTTTCAGAGAGTCAAGGGTTAGGGGGGGAGTTAAAACTTCTTACAGAGTCTGGATAAGTTGTCCAGTTGCACTGCCGCTCGTCCCGGTACTGGATCTGCAGATGCGGAGTCCTCACAGGCTGTTCCACTTTGATGGTGCAGTTCCTGGAAGAGCACTCGACTTGATCAACAACGGGCGTCGATGGCATCACTGCTCGGATCAGAACAAAGTAATGGGACGTGTTACGATCAAAAAGTAATAGCAAGACTTACAGGATTGTGGTGCAAAGGGGTTTGAGGAATGAGTGATTGGAAACGATTGCTGGTGACCAGCTGCAAAAAGTCAACGATTTCTGGAAATAAAATGACTTTGAATTTCTCTTGACTGTACACGGCGTGATTCGTCTGCGTGGAGCCGAACCTTAACAACAAGCGTTCAAAGTCTTACCGATGTCACTGAGGTTGTAGCTGACGATGGAGGAATTTTCAGAACCCAGGGAGTTGTGGGCTTCAATCTGCACCGACATGAGCTGGACAGATCTGGGCAAAGTGAAATTGGCAGACGTGCCGGACACGCTCCACACCAGTCCTGTTTGGTTTCCACTCGCAGTTCCAACCCTGCAGCCCACACAGCAAAGTTTGAGTTCAAAAGCATCTGCACGGCTCTAACTTTTACAAGCAGAATAACGTGGGAAGAGAGCGCATGCTCACCGCACCACGAAGCGGTTGTTAAGGTAGGTGTCCCTTCCTCTGTCCCAGGAGCA
The DNA here is from genome assembly GCF_000485575.1 of Poecilia formosa. NCBI lineage: Eukaryota > Metazoa > Chordata > Actinopteri > Cyprinodontiformes > Poeciliidae > Poecilia > Poecilia formosa. Next base: position 421,468 of record NW_006800354.1, read on the forward strand.
ATTCACTCTCCTGGTGTCATTTTTCAGGATCCTGTAGGTGCATGAGATGTTTTTGGGCTTATCTGGTGGGTCTGGACAGGAAAGGAGACAAAACATTGCTTGTGAATGTGCATCCTGCAGAACCGGATGCAGTCTTTAAAAAAAAAAAAAACACACAAATTTATGACTAATAGAATCATTTTTCTCTTTTTCAATGTTCCGTTGATCAAACCGTCTGGTTGCATGTGTGAAAACAAACAGCCACCCTACTGAACTGCGAGTCACCAAGCAACAAAGAGAAAGCAGAACAAGCTTTTTTTTTTGTTGTTTTTTACAAGTTACTAAAGTTAACCCCAGTTTAGGTCAGGAAAGCTTTATGTGAACATGTTCTGCGGTTCTTCCCAACAAAATTCAGTATAAACAGGAAACAAACTCAGTTGTGTCATCTGCAATAAAGCTGCTTCATAAGCAAACTCATCTCAGCCAAATAAAAAGTCCCACGTACATCCAGCCGTGATGTCCAGTCCACAGTCGTCCAGCGGCGGGTTGCAGTCAGACGTGCAGCTGTATGTCCTCTTCTCCGTAATGTTCTCCACCCTCAGGGATATGGTTGTGTCGTTGAGCCATTCGTATGGGGGTTTGGTGCGCCCGTCGATGTACATGGACCGGTGGGTCTTACATCCTGGGAAGAAGGTGCAGTACACCACGAAGCTGGAGCCTCGCTGCACCACGGCTCCGGCGCTGGACCACAGCACGCAGGACGTCTTCTCACCTGGAAGCAGGAAGGCTCGTTATTTCCCCGAGGACTCTGGAGGATGGACACACGTCCACGTTTTGGACACGTCAGGAAAACCCTGGCGAAATATTCACCTTCTACCTCACAGGCGCATCTCAAGGAATTTGAATGTCAACAGAAAGAGATTGATATTAACAACAATTTGATTGGAAAAGTGGCTTTGATTCCATTTTGATTGACTGTGCTCGGGATTTCTTTTGCATGAATTACTGCATTAATGCGGAGTGGCCTGAGGCTCTGCTCAGGAACCCCAAACCGCTCTGATGGCAGCTTTCAGCTCGTCTGCGCTGCTGGCTCTACAGTTTCACGTCTTTCCTCTTGACTAGTGGCAGGTGGGTTTTTGGTCTACGTTGCGCAGTGATACCAGGCTGTTCGAAAGCAGGTATTTGTACTTTTGTCAGTGCTGGAAAGTGTCACGTGCAGCTGGAAAATAAAAGCAGCATCTCCATGAAGCTCGTCAGAAGAGGAAAGGGATCAACATTTTCCCAATAGACAGCGCTAATTCTGGACTTAATAAAAAAAGATTTTAAAAAAACCCCAAAAAAAACCTGAAGTTGGTAACTTCTTTCTCTCCGCTCTCTCTTGCCACACTTTGGGGTTCTTGATTTTTAAATGAAATGCTAAATTTACTTTATTTAGAAAAGAAAAATCCACTTAGCCCATGCAACAATATTTCACATCTTGTTCTGGAGTGACCTAACGCAAGAAGCGTGACAATTTCCTGCACGTCATCGATGCGTCTGTGTTTGGTGGTGTTAATAGAGCAGTTGTCTTGAAATTGGGAAAGTCTGTCTTCCTTCAGTCACATATTGATGTGCCCCTGTGCAAGGCACCAAGTCCCAGGGTGTTTGTGTGTGTGAAATGTGCCTCAACTCTGACTCCAAACATAGAGTACCTCTCAAACTAGATGGGATTGATGCAATTTCCGTTTACGGTGATTTTCCCTGTTTTTTCTGTACCATTTTTTTTCTTCTTCCACTAAACTTTCCATCAATAGGAACAGACATCTTTCATTCACAATGACCTTTTGTGGCTTGGCCTCCTTGTGGAAGTGTCAATAGCTGTCTAAAAGGTAACTCAGCAATCTTCCCCAATGAGGACTGAGGAGGCCACAATCTTTCTACATTAAAACTCAAATTACAAATGTAAAAGTTTGAACCATAACTTTAAGAGAACGTTTTAGATAAGTGTAATATATATATATATATTATTATTTTTTTTAATTTATTGAGATGAGACGCCCCAGACAGTTATGTTATGTTAACCATGAGTATATGGGGTTTACCTGCGCACTGCTGCACGACCAGCAAGGCAACCGCGACGACCGTAACAGACCATGAGAGGAACATCGTCGACGTAAGTCACCAGAAACGGCATATATGAGTCTCACATCGCCGCCAATGCTGTTAGTTCCTCTTAAAAACACATAGCAGAAAAGAGAACAAAAATTAAAAAAAATAAAAATAAATAAAATTAAAAAAAAAAACGGCGCACAAAGTTATTTATGGCACGAATGATTCTAAACATTTGAGGGAAATTAAAGTTATGGAAACCACTTAGATTTGAAAGGATTACATTCTAATTGTGTACTTATGATTTATGTTGAATCATAAATACAGCGACAGTGTTATGTTAAAAGAAGGGAGCGATAAACGGAGGGGTGGGATCCGTCCCTAAAACTCACCAGCGACTCGCATCCCAGCGTCCCGGCCACGTTCAGCGCCTCTCTGAGCGGGTTGAGGTTTTTATCCGTGATCGCTTCTGTTTCCACGCATCTTCTTCACTCAGAGCGGCTTCACCGCGGGGAGACTGCGCGCTGCCTCTGCTGAAGTGACGAACTTCAGCCAAATGCAGTGTGTGTGTGTGTGTGTGTGTGTGTGTGTCACAGTTCATCAGTGACGACACACTCTGAGCACACCCAGCCTGAACATCGACAACACTTCATAAAACTATTCCGCAAATAGGAATGGGCTGGTGTTCCTCCACAGTTAACTAGATATTTAGAGATTTAGAGGGATTTTTTTTCTCCACATTTTTGGATAGTTTAACTTTCAACTTTTAATAAGTTAAATAGTCATTTGAAAACTCCAGTTTTTGCTTCTACTCTATCGTTTTATTCACGTTTTTGTAGTATTTACTGAAATAATTATTACTAAATTGTTAACATTTTTGTTTTATGATCTGATACACTGCGTGTATTTCTGCGAGTTATTCAGGCAGCTAAAGTGGTTCACATTCTTTCTTAGCATTTCTATTTACTTAACATTTTTTCAGTGTATCAAACCTGCGTTCTCACATTTTCCACCTAGCCCATGTCTGTGGCTTTCACAAACACATGCCCATGTGGTGCAGTCTGGGACTTTCCCTCAAAATCTGCACCACAGCTACACAACCGTACTTCAGAACCTGAGGTCAATTGAAAAGCAAGATCAGGGATCAAACTTCTACATGGAGTGAAGTGTGCGGACTCCATTTGTCGGTTACCCTGGTGAAAATGTGAGGAGGAACTGAGACGACTCTCAGGAAGAGATAAAAACGTGTACAGTGCTGCAAGTGGTGCTTGTTTGAGTAGGACTGAAGGTTCAGGGACCCGTCACCGTATTAACCATGAGCCACGGGGACGGGGGGAAGTCCCAACTGACTTCTACCTGAGTGTGTTTTGAAATAATTTCCCTCTCTGTGCCACTTCATTGATCACTAAACACAGGGGCCACCAACACACACACACACACACACACACACACAGAGGTCACACCCCAGTATAAAAGTGACAGTGAAACAGAGTGGGTGCTGTCCAAACGCTAATGTAGAGCAACGTATGACACGTGCTTCAAAATATCAAACTGTTACGGTTGCTGCAGGATGCAGATCACTTTTTGTGGTGCTAAATTAATAATATTGATGTTATTAGCTGACGCTAGAAGACAACACAAAGTGAAGTTAATTTCTTGCATGTTTTTCACATGCAAGTTAAGAGGACATCAACATCAAATACATTGAAATGTTAACCAAAGAAAAGTAAACACAAAATGTAGTTTTTAAATGAAGATGCTCATTGCTATGGGTGGAAAAAAAAATCCTAACCTACATAGCACTGTGTGAAAAAGTGATTTTCTGCACCGTTACTTAGCTGTGGTTTATCACACCAGAGTTCATTGTCTCTCTAGTCAAACGGACCTAATTGCTGCCACACCTGTTCTCAATCAGCACCTCAGTTAAATGCGACCTGCCTGACAAAGTGAAGGATGCCAAAAGATCCTGCAAAACTAGACATCATGGTGAGATTCAGAGAAATCAATTGAGATTTACCAGTTTGGGAAAGTTACAAAGTTGTTCCTAAAGCTTTGGGACTCCAAAGCTTTGGTTCTCCAGCGAACAACAGTGAGAACTGTTATCCAGAAATGGTTTAAAAAAAATGCAACAGTGGTAAACCTTCCTAGGAGTCTCTGGCTGAACAAAATTACCCCAAAAGCGCATCAATGACTCATCCAAAAAGGTCACAAAAGACCCCACAACAACATCCAAAGAACTGCAGGCCTCACTTGCTTTAGTTAAGGTCAAAGGTCATGCCTCCACCATAAGAGATTGTCTTGGTAGAGTTCCAAGACTAAAACCACTGCCTGCAAGGCTCATCTTAGTTTTTCCTGAACACATCTTCATGATTTTCAAGACTTCTGGGAAAACATTCTGTGGACCGATGAGACAAAAGTTTAACTCTTTGGAAGTTGTGCATCTCGTTACATCTGGCGTAAAACTAACACAGCATTTCAGATAAAGGACATCGTACGAATGGTAAAACGTGGAGCTGGAAGACTCGCTGTGATAAACGGAACGATGAATACTGCCGTCTACCTAAACATCATGAAGGAGAACATCCGGCCGTCTGTTCCTGACCTCAAAATGAAACGAACTTGGGTTCTGCAGCAGAAAAATGATTCAAAACACACCTGAAAAGTTCCTCCTCTGAAGGCTGAAGAAAAACTAAATTTAGTCTGTGGAGTTGCCTAGTCAAAGTCGTATTGAGAGGCCGCGGAACGACCTTGAAAAGTTTATGCTGGAAACCTCTCCAATACGACCAAATTAGAACAAATCTGCAAAGACGAGTGGCTCAAAATTCCTCCACAGCTGTAAAAGACTCACTGCAAGTTATCGGAAACGCTTGTAGTTGTTTTAGCTAAACGTGGTGCAACCAAGTTTAGGAGGCAATCACTTTTTCACACACGGCCATGTAGGCTTGATTTATATCTACCCTTAATAATGGACGTCTTGTGTTATCTTTGACTAACATTGAAATTGGTTTGATGTTCTGAAAAAACTTAACTGTGGCAAGCATGCAAAAACAGGAAATCACGAAGGGAGGTCAACATATTTTTACATCACTGAACCGTATTTGAATTTAGGGGAATAAAGTTTCAAATTCAATCAACATCTTTGTTCATTTATTCAGACAGGTAGCACAGAACATCCATCCACAAAGATCAGCAGACTCTCACCTGAGAGTACAGCCATTAAAACCTCTCACACACTCGCTTCCACGGTAAAAATGACACTTAAATACAATCAGCAACCACGACACGGGGGTTTATTGGTGCGATGATTAAAATGTGTGCTTTTGTAATGCTTTCTCAAAATTAGCCTTAAAAGTGCAGTTCTTGTCCCACCAACATCGCTGCCACCTTGGCGTGTCAAGTGTCAACGTCAAGGGAAGCCACCTGCGGGAAGTAGCCACCGTTCAGGAAGGTGCGAGCTGAAAACGGAGAGGAGCAGGTATCGTCCGATTCGAGAGCCTCTCTCTGATCCTGCTGCAAATCCAGAGAGGAAACATTGTTCTCCGTGTCTTCCTCCGGTCTGGTCATCTCTTGCAAGCAGACTCCTTTCCAGACAGACGTTTCAACAGTCTTAGGCCACAAAAGATCCCCGGTGGAGCCGAGAGTGACCCGATGAGACGAACTAGAGCGATCCATGTCGGACAGGAAGCCTCCCAGAAATCCTTCAAATCCAAGCAAAAGCCTGTCTTCCTCTGCAATTTCTGGATCTTCCCGTTGCTCCTCCCTTGCAGCCCTGATCTCCTCGTCAAGCGGGACCAACGCAGCAATCTGCGGCTTGTAGCCGGTGTGTTCAACCAGAACGGTTCTGTGGAGCGACTTCGCCTGCTCGGCTCCGTCCGGGGACTCTTCAACGTGGATTGTGGGGTACGCCTCGTCCCTCTCCTCCTGGGAGACCACGAGGATCGGGGAAAGTGTCGGGTCACTGTCGATGGAGGAGAAGAGACGCTCACTTCTGTCATCCTAAAGAAAAGAACACAGTAGGAATTAACCAGCAGAAAAAAATATTGAGTTATCACTACAAGGCAAACATGTTTGTTGGACAAATGCACATGTTTTGTTCATTTAGATCTAGAAGAGCAAAAGAGACCATTAGCAATGGTTTCACTTCCTGTAGCGATGTTTCCACAGGTTTAATATTAGAACCATCCTAAAATGGCACGAATTTGCAGCTGTTGTAGTTGTTTTGGACAGAAGCCATTCTTTTTTTACTCACTCTTTTTTTTAATGTAGGTAAAACTACATTAAGAGTTGATTACCTCCAGCAGTCTGATGGCGTTGCTGTGTCCTGGTTTGGGCAAGTTGTGCACGAGCCACTCGGGTCCCCAAGCTATACATTTCTGTTTGATCCTACAACAAAAGAAGAATTAAGATACATTTTTTTGGACACACAAAGTTGTATAACTTTGTTTTATTGGTCTGAATTGACAAAGACAAACACAGATTATTGCAAAAAGTGCTCAAACCACAAGCATTTTCACATTTTGTCACATTCTATCGTATTTCATTAGAATTTCATTTTAAAGGTCGACATGGACCGCAGCGGAAAATTGTGAAGAGGAAGCAAATCGTGCATGCTTTCAGCATTTTGTACAAATAATATCTGAACACTTTTGGGCCCTTAAATAAAAAAAGCCTTAAATTAGAAACCCTTAAATAAAAAAGGCTCCCGGTGGCGCTGAAGGAGCTGCAGAGATCAATGTTGTCTTGCTGTGAGAAGGTTCTGGGTTCTTTCTGCATGGCGTTTTCATGTTCTCCCTGCGCGTACGTGGATTCTCGGTGGGTACTTCAGTCCAAAACCGTGCATGTTAGCTGAAACAGCCACTCTAAGTTGCCTTTAGGTCTTGATCATGTGCGTATGCATGCTCATCTGTCCTGTGTTGCAGTTCAGCTCGAGGCTTGTTCACATGTTAGAATGTCCTAGTTAAAGGTCATACCATAAGCCTATCGAGAATCTGTGCATTTAAAAACAATATTTGCATTATGCTGTCCTTCCAATCTGACCGAGATTGGAACCATTTACAAAAAAAACAAGAATCCACAAGAATGCGCTTTTCATTGCGATTATGTGGACCTAATATTTTGTGTCGGTTTAAATTCATGAAATCCCATTAAAACAGACGGAGGTTTGTGGTTGTGACGTGACGATGTGTGGTTAAAAGTGCAAGTGGAACCGACGCTTGTGCAAGGAAACGCACATAGATGCTAATGTCATGACTAACGATGCAGATAGCCAAATAGCAACATCAAAATGAGGTTTAGGTTTCTGTTCACAACAACCAAGTGGGTTTTACTCATGTTGTGGTGTGGTTTTTCACTAAAAATTAACCACAGGGACCTCCATCCCTTTTACTTGTAAAACAAAACTTATGAACGTTCCAGCTGCAGGACAACGAGCCGAAGAAAAAGAAACGATGCTGGCTCACGAGTTTTGCTAGTAAAACGACCGAGGCTTTCTGTGGAAGAGGTAGCGCTTTTAGTAAAAATTACCGTTTCCTCACACAGCTCCAGCACATCAGGTTGGCCACAATTGCTATGGAGATCGTAATGATGAACACGATCACAATCACCAGCCCCACTGCAAGAGATACGAAGAGAAAGTCATTATTTGGATGAATCCTGGACTCAGAACCTTATTTTTTCATACTGATCAGGTGAAATTAAGACTATACACATGTAAAAGTTTCATATATAGTGATGTTTTGTGACTTAAGATGGAGAAAATGTATTGACCAGCTGGAGCTGGAGGCTGAGATAAGGTCTGTCTCCCTCGAGGCCCTTCTCCTGCTGAGTTTGATGCGGTCAGCTGAAGGGACAACGTTCCTTCTGGACAGTCCAGCCACATCTGTCTTTGGCCAGATCCAGACACTGTCACTGTGCAGAAGAAAACAACAGTTAGCTTTTTTTGCCCCCCACCCGACCCTGCAGAATCTAAAGAGTTTCTTGCTTGATTGCTCAACTTAAACCACTGCAGTTAGCCACGAAAAACAGCTCAGCCTAGAGCAGAGCTTTTCGATCTGAAAGTCAGCCCTGGTTGCTGCTTGATATGCCCAGTGGTGCAACGTGTGCATCAGCCTTGAGAATATTGACGTGGAGCGTTTGAGGAGTATTCAACTCACAGGCTTTTGCATTGTGCTGCATGCCATCTTGAAACAGTCCAAATTTGACACAAAAGGAAAGGAAAATGATACATTGTTTGCAAACTTAGGGTTAGATGAGAGAGCATAGATTAGGGGTGTCCACAGTCGGTCTTCAAGGGCCGGTGCCATGCATGTTTCAACTCTCTCTCGATGTTCTACAGAGGCCTCCTAATGAACCATCGCTTGATTCAGATGTGTTGGACCAGGCAGAGAACAAAAACATGCAGGACAACTCTGGACACCTCTGGCATAGGTTACTCATGGACCAGTCAAAGTCAAATTAGAAATTTAGTCTCACAGATGCTCTTATGCAAACTCACTAAGCTGCTTTGTCAATAGAACAGGCAAATGTTCTGTTTTCTAGACGAACAAAGCCCCATAGCTACAGACTCACGGCTGTAGCTATGGCAATAAGTGTTTTTTGCATGACAAAATCTACAAAAGTTGAAAATACATAAATACTTTTTGCACGGCAAAGTCAGCAGTCGGTATAGTATTTACCCTCTGCTACTGAGTGTATTCTGTTTGACGTCAGAGACTCATTCTGAAACTCACATGAAGTGTAGGAGAGATGAACATTTGCAGTCAATACTGACCCACAGACTGTAGGCTGAGGAAGCCGCACGGTTCTGCATACTGACTAAACCAGTTTCTGTTCTTACACCTTTAAGAGCTGGATGCAACTTGGAAGTCCAAAAAAACAAATGCTAACTTCTTGAAACTTTGCTTTATTGCATTTGAAGACAAAAAAAAAAAAAAAAAGCAAAAGTAACAGTTAACCTGAATAGATATGATAATGCATTTGTTGTAACTAACCATCATGCCCCATGCCTGGATGCAGAAACCAATCAATGTGTGCATAATGACGCCATTTAAAAGTTTCTTTGCACATGTACAAGTTAAAATAAACCGGGCAAAAGAAAAACCTGCAAATGACATTCAGAAGCAGATAAATAGCAGAATCATTTTGTGCAAAAACCCTCAACCAGACTAACAGTGAAAAAGACAACACAGATCAGTCAGTGAGCACATGACACTTTAGAAAGAGGAAAAGGTACAAGCTCTGAGGAGCTCTCATAGTCAGGTTCTACAAATAGCAGTAAAGGCAGGCTAGCTGGTAACAGCCTCTTCTAACACATGTGCATGAAGCCACACGGCTTCCTGTTTAGCGGTCAGAACGAGTTCGAGAAACCTCTAAAGATGCTGCTAAAGTGGCATCAACTCATGTTTGGCTCCAGTTCCTTGACTACTGAACATCTCCTTCAAATGTCAAAAACACTGGATCGTTTTGTTGTTTTTGTGAGCAGATGCTGGCTTTGATGTTAGGTTGTTATATGTGTGTGTGGTTTTTTTTTTTGTTTTTTGTTTTTTTTGCTCTTTGGACTAGTGATTAGCAATAACAGAGAAATAACAATTTGAGCTCAACGTCTGAATTTCTTTTCGTTACGGGAAGCCTGAGCGAAAAATACCCTGCTGATGCACTGAAACTTCGAGGGAGGGGAATATCAATGGATTGCCACTTGCACGCTTTCCATTATGTAAGTGTGGTTTGTGCCGAGACAAAACACACGCATACTGCTGCATGTATAATTTACCACACCTGTGCACACACAGGTGTTAGAGTTTGCCTTTGCTTGAGACCAAGGTGAAGTACACACACACACACACACACACACGACACGCACAAAAAAGTTGGTGTGACAGGAGGGCCAGGGCAGGCTGAAGCGGTGATGAGCAAGAACAGGAAACTCACTGCAAAGTTGTGTTTCCTTCCACACTTTCAAATCAACATCGAGCTTTATTGTGAATGAGAGGCTCCACTTAATTTCAAGGTCAGATGTGATCAAGTTGTTGCTGTTGTTTTGGAAAAAGGATTTTATTTTCCTCAAAGTCATTAAGTGACTTTCTCCAGACTGCAGCATAAAGTATAGCAGTGGTTTATACATGCTCAAAATCCTTAGTATGTATTTAAAGATCTGCCTTCATTACAACATTTTAGCCATTTGTTTATCCTTTCAATTTCCAATTTTAGTAGAATAAACTACTGCTTCTACTATGCTACGCTAGAGTATGATACCTTAATAATGTATGCATTATTTTCTTCATACTTTAATTGCATAATCTTGTAGCTCCCACTAGAAGTCTGGTCATGCAGAGCACTTGAGAATAATCATTAACTTACACTATATTGCCACAAGTATTCATACAGATGTGAATTTGATTTAAAGACTTATTTGTAATCACCAGGGTTTTATATGCCGGCCCTCATGTGCTTTCTCTCCCACTTTTATGTGTTTTTGGTCATTTTTTGACCTTTTGTTCCAGAATCGCATTTGTGGGGTCAGACACTGATGTTGGATGAGATGTCCTAGCTTGCAGTCTCCGCTTTAATTCACGCCAAATGAATGTCAAGGCATGTTGAAGCATTAAGGTCTCCTTTCACTGGAACTACAGGGGCCAAGACCAATTCCTGAAAAAGCTGACAATCACCCTGCTTACCTCAAATCTTCACACCTGAGACAATGCAGTGAAGCAAGTGACGTTACCCTGGAAATAGCTAAATCCACACTCATCCATTGGATCGCCATTACCACTCTGCTCTAGAATCGACTGGTACGCCTTACATGACGATTGGCGTTTAGTCAGGTAGAATATGGATGCAGCTGCTTGGCCATGAAAACCCAGGATAGAAAAGTATAGTATTTGATTTCAGTATTTCAGGTCTGGATGAGTTTTAAAAAAAAAAGAAAATTAGGGTGTATGATGAAATAATAAAAAAAAGATCTGACTCTCTGAAAATTGAGTCTGGAAATGTTTTCAACTTGACAGCTTTGCAGGAACCCTGTTGAAAGCTTCTGCATTTTTAATGCTACAAAACAAGATGTCTGCTTTGGAAAGCAAAGAGGCAACATTGAAAATAAAGGACGCGAGAGATCAAGAAGACTTACAAACACGCAGCCGACGGTAAACCGAACAGATGAAAAAACCTGCCGTGTAGACATGTGAGAGGAAGTCTCAGGTCTATACAGAGACTTGATGACAGAGCATAGAGGAAGTCATTGAATCAAAATAACTCATCAGAACATTATCCTGTTCAGACAATCTGTAAATAATCAAGGAATCTACAGTATACTAGGTTACTGCTTGTTCTTTATACTGTAAGCAGAAAGGCTGGATGAAACAAACACATAGCAAAAGTAAGGAAGGAAGGAAGAAAAGACTTGTGGTTATAAGATTCTTAAAGAAGCACGGATCAACATGCAAGAGCGCCATGTTGAACAAGCTCAAAGGAGAGGTTTGTTAGAGCTATATGGTTTCAAAAAGATCAAGTCCAGTGTGGATGATGCAACACTTTTAAAACACAGGGGATGCAACGTTATATTTGATCAAAACGAGAAATGATGGAGTGAATTTTGTATATGAAGCTTCAGTGGCTTTAATGAGTTGGTATTTATGGCAACTTAGAGCAAATCAGGTGGTCAAAATCGTTGATATATTTAAATATGAACATGACATTTCTTAGTGGAGGATTTACTGATGCTGTAAATAAAAGCGTGAGCTGCAGCAGCTTCCAAAAATGTTCAAGCCCTTTGCATCTCTGCACATTTGATCCTGTTACAGTCGATAAACATCAGAGCGTTTAAGTCAACATTAATGTGACAGAAAATAGTGTAAAGTTAAACAAAAAGGCCATTGTTTTCATATTTCTTTTCCAAAGACGCAAGTGAAATCTAACTTGGATTTGTATTTGCGTCTTGTAAATCAATACTTGTAGATTTACTAATTGCAGATTTTGCCTACACTTCTTTGTAAAATAGCCCTGATGCAGTCAGATTGGATTGAAAATGTTCAAATCTTCGCAGAGCCTCAGCTGGATTTAGGTCGGGACTTTGGTTAGGCCATTTTAACACATGGATATGCTTTGACCCAAAGCTCTGGCTGTATGTTTGAGGTGACCTTCAACCCCAATCTCAAGTCTTTTACTCAACTTTTCTTCCAGAATCGCCCTGTATTTCTCTCTATTTAATCTTCCCACAATCTTTGACCAGCTCTCATGATGGGTTTGTTTGTACGTTTATATTCTTCCTAAGCGCTCACCGTTGAGTTCTGTGCTGGTGGAGTCCAGTGTCTGCAAGTAGATGGTGTACTTTGAGATGAAGCCTCTCTGTTGGTCCTGGGGCAGCTCGTCCCACCGGACCAGGATCCGTCTGGCCTCACGGGTCAGAACATGGAGCACTGGAGCTGAAAGTGGCTCTGAAGCAAACAAGCATGGACACAATAATGAGAGAATGGTTGGTGCAGACTGTAAAATAATAATAATAAAAAAAAGCAGAAAGCTGTCTGCTTTACTCTGTTCTCTGGAGTAGATCGGTGTGGATGTTGGAGCACTGACGCCTCTGGTGGTCACAGCATACAAAGACACGTTGTACCTCACACCCGCCATCAAACCTGAAACAGAGTGTGAGGATGAAACCTGCTCTGTATTCTGAAAGCAGGTAGCTTACGTCACTATTTCTGTCTTGTGGGTGTGACATATTGTGCTTTCTATACGGTGTGATTGAGGCAAAAGGACCGAAAAATAATTATACCGAACATCGGCCACACGAGGGCGCTGTTTGACCACTTTTAAAAGCCACACTGTGATCTGCTGATTTATGCTAGAAAGTTCTCGAAAAGCCGGTTAGATGTCTTACGGTGGCACACCACAACGAAAAACAACAGCATAATTTTAATGATAGGGAGAGGTAATGTTGTGAAGATTAAGAAATGACAGAAACACACACACACACACACACACACACACACACATATATATATATATATACATATATA